>NC_134585.1:37171399-37475149 GCF_037038515.1 Microtus pennsylvanicus
TGGCAATAAGTTTGTACTGCTCATTTATATATCTAGGTTTGTGGACATTGGGACATTTCCAGGTTGGGCACACTGATTGGCTCCACTTCTCTGCCTGGCTTTTTGGATTAGATAGCTGCTCAGGCCGTAGTCTCTTGGCACACTGATTGAGGCAGAGGAGGAAGCACACATGAAGCAGGATTTCCTCTCTTAGTTTACACTAACCTGCCCTGGCTAAAGCAAGTCACATGTCCAAATCTAATACTAAAGACTAAGGTAGTATTCAGCCAACCATAGAGCCATGGCAAATGCATGCACGTGCAATACGACTTCAAGGGCATAAATGAGCACAATAGCTTCAACGACTATAGTTCAGAAAGAGGAAAATTTCATTAACTATGAATAATTTGTTTATAAGTTTTTTTCTTTATGGCTGAATAATTATTATATTTTCTCTCAGTGAGTAACACTAAAGTTTACTTAAGTACACATCACACAAAGCCATAACAAAGGATAAAGGATTACAAAGATAATCACAGAATATTTTTACAGGACGAGAGAGAAGGGCCTTAATTTTTGTGTCATAGATAAGTCAATCAAAACTTCACGTTAATAATGGTCTTACAGTTCATTATCAAGAGATAAATGACTGGAAAAGCAGTTGTTGTAGACATTAGTATTCAAAACAGTTATTCTTGGCTTATTTAGTAAGTGGAAGGTCACTGCAGAATTTTACTAAAAAAAATTCTGATTTTCATCTTAGCAGTGTTATTCTGGTTGCATATTCAGGATGAATTCTATTACAATTCATAGCTTTAATAGGCACTGACAAATGGAGTCAACGTGACCTGTCACTGGATAGATAGTCCTAGAGATCCTTGAAAACACATGCTGTATTCCATAACGAACACGAATACAGCAATACTCACAGGTCTGTGTACTGTAAGCATTAAGGACCCTTTGGAAGGGTCTGAAGCAGATTCCTTAAAAAGAATGGAGCTTTCGACTTTCATTTTTATAAAGTCATGCTTATTTCCCAAGCATCTTCACAGCTGCTTCTCCTCGGATGTCTATTATTTTCTCAACCAGGTACGGTTTCACTCATCTGTTACAATCAGCACACACAATTTCAGGAAAAGCACAGCCTCTGTGATAGCCTCCACAGAAGTCTGAGCACCTTTAATCCATTGTTTGCATGGAACAGCTACTGACTCTACGCTTACTAAGGAACAGAAAAAAACAAACAAAAACAAACAGTGCATAATCCCTGCCACCAAATCTCCTGCTCTGTACTCTAAAACTCCCTATTTTCTCAGGTTCTATAGAAAAAAATTTGAATTATCAAAGTAAATTAATTTTCATGGTGACATAGACTCATGTAACAAAGAGCATATCCATTTGAAAATTCAGTATCCTTATTTCTCCACAGATATATTATATGTGCTTAGTCTCTAAAATGACTTTCTCTTTATTTTATATAAAATCATAATATGAACAGGTTGGCGAGAGATGCCAGAGCCTGCACATACCTGGCCTTTGCTGTTTATCGTATTATAAACAATGGGCTGCTATGTTTGGGGGGGGGTGTAATTTTTTCGTCAATGCTTTTGAGTACAAACTTCACTTACTTGACGATATTAAGCATTGCTCCTTTAAATTACAAAATGTGAATCACTGAAGCCATTAAATCGCAACCCCCAAATTTCATTAAAGAAGTATGAAAAACGAATCTAAGAATGATTCTATTAATTTTCTTTTTATTCAATGAAAAGAAAATATGCTCTGAAAAACAACAAACCTGAAATGAAATCTAGCCATAAATGAAGGTTTCTGAGCTCCTGATGTCAAGTTCCAGTCTTGCTTGAGGCCCCTTCTTGGCTTCCTTCAGTGATAGACTATGATAGAGAAGTATAAGCGAGACAAACCCTTTCCTTCCATCCTGTTTTGGGTCATAGTGTGTCATCATAGCAACAATAACCTGAACTAAAATTTGAAGTAGATAAAAAATGAACAACAAAAAGTGTTACATATAGTATATATTATACCTGAAAGTAAGAGCCTGCAAAGCTTAGAATGTTTCTGCTTCTCACCTCAAGAACAACAACAACAACAACTCACAAAAAGATTAGTTACAATGGGAAAGGAATAGTTTTATTCTTTATGGGAATATAATTTTCATAGATAACACTTTAGGATGCAAAAATCTTACAGGTTATCATTATACTTTTTGCTACTTTATCTCACAAATATACTAAGCTTAAATATAATTTGATCTTTTTTACTTCTGGAAAAAGAAAAATATGTGTTTGTGTTAATGTCATAAAGAATACTTGGAGACAAATCATACTGTCTACAAGACTGAAATAACAGAGATTTTTCTTTTTAAAATAAATTCCATCCATAATAGAAATGGAAAGAATTGGAGTTGTTTATTTAGTATTCTATGTACTTAAAATAAGCAGCCTATAATGAAAGCTATTGCTTTCCTTCTTCATCTCTAGTCTTCATCTAAAGGAAAGAGCATCGTTCTTTAGCTATGTAATAATTATAGTCTATTTAATAAACTTCTTTCTCCCAAGATGGTGAATTGCTATTTGTTTTTCTACAAGTGTTTTGTAGGCCAAAATCATTTAGGCAAATAAAGCTACTAATTGCTTATGTCTGCTTAGCTATTGACTAGATCCATGGTTAAAATGAAACCAAAACACATACACAATAGTCTCAGTCTCCCTCTCCCCTCTCCCTCTGTTTTGCCCCTCTTCTGATCTCTTGTGTAATAAATATCAAGCACCACTTTATGACAGGAAGAGGTATAACAATGCTAGGTTTTTGTTGGCATTCATTTGTTTGGCTCTTATAAAGTTCTAAAGTTCTGTGAGAGAGCGAAAGGTACTCAGAGTGAGAAAGATCAAGAGTTTTAAAATATAAACTTGTTATTCTTAATTAAGATATATGTTGAAAACTGCTCTATTGCTTCAACATATTAAATAATGTACATCAGTACCTTATATGACAGTCTTTTCATTATTAATGGTCATATTTGATATAGATTGTATATCAATTAATATTATGTAGAATCACTGAAAAATTATATAAAATAATTTGAAAAAGTAAAAGCAGACATAATCCTATCAAGAATCTGCTAAAAAGAGGGCTAATCAATTTTTATGTGGGTTTCCAAAGTAAAGGAATTTGGAGCAGAAAGAATTGATATGCCAAGAACTAAATTGTTCTAAACAAAGTGGAGTCCTAAACTGGAATACTAAGTAAGTGAATAGTCTTTCAAATAGACTGTGTACTTGGTTCGGTTTTAATTTCCAGAAACAAGTATCAGGGCTTGGATACTACTTCTGATTCTCAATATGGCTTAGCAAACACACAGGCAGATATACAGATAGACATTCATACATACATACAGAAATTTTCATAGACATAGTCACAAATACACACACATCCACATGTATACCAGGAATGCATGTTGTATTGCAGAATTGTTAAAACATAGTATATTATTGTAATATGGTTTCCTTCTACAATACAAAACTATTTGTAGTATATATTTATTATTTCTTTTTATCTGAATATATTTTAATATAATTTCTCAGAATGTGATCTTTAAAAGTCATATGTATGATAGTATCTTAAGGAAGAGATTTTACATAGTCTTAAAGGTGCTGAAATCTGCTTTGCTTTATGTATAGAGCTATATACCGCTGGACAAGATGGTTGCATTCAGGATGCTACTGCTGTAGAAGACAGCATAGTTGAAAATGCACAAAGGTTGTTTTACCCAGTTACTTTTCTTAGATACTGAGTTTGTTTTCAACACTTGTCTATTATAAATACTGCTATAATGAACATCTGTGCACATGAATCTTTGACCTCATCTCTCTCACTGCATATTTCTAGCAATAAATTTAATTTTAAGTGATGTCTATCTCTATCTAGTATGAAATTAGTCATGATTTTCACCATGATTACAGATTTTAATCTTCTTGGAATTTTGAAGACTCACACATGACAGATACCAATCCAGACTGTGAATGATTTACAGTCTTAAGACTTTTAGTTTTCCATTACAGATAAAAACCATGGAGTCATTCTCCTTATGGTGCGATTGCAGCTGTCTCAGTGGGTCTGGCAGCAATTGCTGGCTTCAATAGTCCTATATCTGCCAGGTCTGCTAATAGTCAATGATGACTCAGAGAAGGGCTGGTGGCCTTATCGCTCTCTGCTGAACTTAGTCTACTGAAGGATAGATATTGGGACAGAGGACAGACATTGTCTTCAGTTTTAGATCCACTGATGAACCCATCAGGTGACAATGAACAGGTCTTAACCAAGGACCACACGGATGTCGGGGGATAAGCTTCAGTAGATAGATCACAAAACAAAACAAAAGATATGAATGAGGGAAAGCTAATCATAGCGGGAGGATGGTAGAGATGTCAGAGGTTTAAGTGAGAGTAAGGATATCTTGCTGCTGCCCAGAGTTGTGAAGATCTTGCTTCTATGCTTCCCAGGACTGGCCCCTTCTTGTGCTCCAACAGCTCATAGATGGTGTGGATGTCGGGGTTCAGCAACTCAAAACCCCCGATCTGGGTGGTAAGTGAGCTGGTCAGCAAAGGCTTTTGCTGGGTCCCCATGCGACCACACTGTGAGGGCTGTGAGGGGTGGGGCCATCTTTCCTATGCCCTGCCATATCTGAGAGGAGACTCAGCCAGGGCCCTGCATTGATGGTAGAGCAGAAGCCAGAGGTCTGGAACCGGACCAATGATTCACTGCAAAGCTGTTGGGTAAAAGGATGTATCGCAGGATCCACTACAGCTTTCAACGCCACTGGTACCTATTACACGAAGGAATATGTGATGGAGAGGTGGGAGAGATGAAGGAATGGAGTGGTGCTTGGAGATGTGACAGCTGTGAGGGGTGGCAGAAAAGCTGCGGGTGAGAGGGGAACAGATCATTGCCTAGAGTGATTGAAGAGATGTTTGTTTGTTTTGTTGGTGTTAACATTTATTTTTTATTTTCCTTAGGGGGAGGTTACATGGAAGGACTGGGAAATGATTGGATTATGGTGCATAATGTGAAATCCCCAAAGAATCGATTAAAAAAATATTATGTTGAAAAAAAGAGAGGGCAAGGATGACAGTAACCAGTATGTACTACATATATATTTATGAAATTCTCAAAGAACAAATCTACAGTGCAGTGACTCGGGGTAAGGCTCTCAACTTAGAAAGGGCAAAAAAGAAAATTATATTGAGATGTTGACTTTTTCTATAATTAAGGTCTTGCCTCTTTCCTATTCTAAGTTGTTACTTGTTTTGGGCCATGATAAATCCAAAGCACTCACAGTTCTTCACAAAGGCCTAGGTCTTCAGGTATGTGATGGCCCAATGTTAATGAGAAGTTTCCTGCTTTGTGCCACAAAGATTCATTCTGGAAAGTTTGTTTTTGTTTTAATTTTTGTTTTGTTTTGCCTGCCCCGGAAATGACAGTACTTGTTACTTTTCTATGTAAGATCTTTGAACCAGACCAGATTTTAACTACCATGTTAATGGTGCAGTCAGCTCAGCTCAGCAAACCTGGGCAGTAAGTCTGTATATGGAACCGTGTCCCCAGGCACAGTTCCAAATCACCATACACAGTTGTACACAATAAATCACAGTACTACATTGTGAGGGGTATGTTAAAAGATTTCTGGGATCATACTAATGTATTTGTTAGAAGCAATTTTGTTCACATTTTAAGTAAAAAATGGCCAATAATTTATGTTGCTTTCTAAGTGTAGATAAGGATAAAATAGTGACCTAAACTTCTTATAAGGTAATACCCTCTATTTAACATCTGTTTAATAAAAAGTTGCCAATTTCCTTTTGTGTATGAAATACTGAATTACTTTCTACTCAGGCTTATATTGTCAAAGAATAAAGTAAAATATTGAGAAATAGACAAATTTCTGGAAAGTTCCACTACATTTAGCTGTTAGAAGAGGCTTCGTTTGTGACACTGATAGTTTGGTTGCCATTTTAAAACAATCATTTTCTCAGCATCATTGTATCTTAATGAGAAGAAGAATGGATTTCTATTTGATGCCAGCTGGAGCTCAAATGTAGCTTTATTTAATTATGCAAAATGCTAGTCTGGAAATTTGTTAGTACACATCTAACATTTCATTGTGAGAAATGTATGTAATCTTTGATACATACTCTGACTTTTCTTTTGTTAAAATATGTATGTAGCTAAATAAAACTACATTTCAGTGTTATTTCAGATAAGTTGTTATTTAAAGTGAAAATGCCCAGTTTTCTTTCATTTATAAAATATTGAAAATTAAAATATGATTATGTCGTTTTCCTCTTTCCCTTTTCTTCCTCTAATCTGTCATACCTCCTTTACGACCATTGCTCTTATTACTACACACACACACACACACACACACACACACACACACACACAAATACATAAAATACAAAATGACAGTCTGTATAATGTCACGTTCATGTATGTTTTCATGGCTGACTATTTGCTATTGGATAACCAATTGATGCTCTCTGACTTGAAAGGGCTATTTCTCCAGGGCTCAGCATTCTTTTGCTGTCTATGAGATTCTATGGTTTCATGGTAGCCTGTTTGTTAGTATTGTCCTTGTTCACATCTTGTTTAGGTATAGCTGGTCCCGATTTTGTGAGGACTGCTTTTCCTGACATTTCTAGAATATCTCATAGCAGATGTTATGTTCCTTTGGCTACTACTATCCTCATCCCATTCTTTGACCGTGTTTCTTGAGCCTTAGGCACAGGAGTTGTGTTGTTGATGGATCAGGTGGGGCTGATGTCCAGATAATAATTTTCAGTTACAAGTTTCTCTGAAGTTAAAATGATGGAACTTATGAAAAATATTCCACCGCGAGGATGAGATAGTGTCCTAGATTTTCACAAAAGTTCTATGTCATGATGCTCAAAATAAGAAGGTACAGGTTGTGTTTCTTGAACATATTTTTGCATATGGCTTTACCATGATACAGTAAGAAATAAAGTCACATGAGAGCAGAGGCAAAGGCTCAGGTTTTTGAACTCTTAGGTTTGGGAAAACTATTAATTACTTTGATACTTGAGCATGTTAATAAATTCGGTTCCTTAGTTTTACAGATAAGTAAAACACTGAGGATGATAGTAATTATCACTAAATTTATATAAAATGGAACATATTCTGGTATTTCATAAGATTAAAAATATGAAAGTCATTATAGCAGCATCTTACTGAAAAGCAACATCCAGTCATTAGCACAGATTTGTTGAAAACTCAATCAGTGTAGAGGAACATGTGCAGATATTAGCAACTTGCTAAAATAAGCTGGAAATGCAAATCTTGAATATTAAAGATGGAGATGTTTAGGAGCAGAACAGCCTGTGTACAAGAAGGTAGATGATATTGGTAACGGATCTGGTGGAAAGGTCAAAATTATTTGAGATAATTAAATAGAAATTATGAAGAAGTTTAAAGGAGATACGTATTTCAAGTATACCAATATGTAAAGATTAAAATCATAACATTAGTGTTTTGAAATTTACTTAAAATTGATTTCAAATCCCTATCCTTATAGGATTATCCAAAAGAAAACTTAAATTCTTTGAAGTCTTTATTAGTATGTTTGTTGTAGAGATTTTTTCTGGCATACACATCTAAACATATAGAACATCTAAGCTATTTTTATATGAACAGGGCTTGTTTGTCATAATTACACAATTCCTAAATATCTTATGGTGAGGAGAATACTTTTCAATATCTTCTTTGGTGTTCCAGTTGATTAATAAAGGGACTTAAGAGCATATGTGTGTGTGTAACTAGAAGATATACCTCTCTCTCTCTCTGTCTCTCTCTCTCTCTCTCTGTCTCTCTCTGTCTCTCTCTGTCTCTCTCTCTCTCTCTCTCTCTCTCTCTCTCTGTGTGTGTGTGTGTGTGTGTAACTAGAAGATATACCTCTCTCTCTCTCTCTCTGTCTCTCTCTGTCTCTCTCTCTCTGTCTCTCTCTCTCTCTCTCTGTGTGTGTGTGTGTGTGTGTAACTAGAAGATACCTTTGTGTGTAACTAGAAGATAACCCTGTTTGTGTGTGTGTGTGTGTGTGTGTGTATGTGTGTGTAACTAGACAACAACGCCAGTCTCTCGTCTCTCCATCTTTCTCTCTCCCTGTCTCTGTGTAGGTGTGTGTGTAACTAAGGAAACAGGTGCATGCTTCTCCCTCAATCCTCATAAGGATTAAACAGCAAAGGTACTACTGCACAGCATTGTCAACTATAGAAACTCATCTTTTCCCTCACATATTTAACTGACCAGAGCTCTTTAAAGCAACTCAAATTATTTTAATCAATGGACAACTTAACTGTTTTTTTCTCTGGATATCTTAGTAAAACTCAAGAATGAAGAAGAAAGAGTAAAGAAAAACATGGTTAATCTTAAAAACACTGTTCATCTGAAACAGGCATGCTATGAGAAAACAAGAAATGAATGATTTTTTTTCTACTGGACTCTACTAGATTTAAAAATAAAACGTATACAGCTACACAGCTAACTAAAATGGCTTAGCAACTATATATTTTTATAAAATAAAATAATAACACCTCCAATGGTAATGAATTACAAAATCTCATGGGACTATTATAAAGTTCAGTGAAATTTCTCAGAAATGATGTTTTATCAAAGATAGAATACATATATTTACCTCCTTAAGTTGGGCTGGATGCTAATGAATTAATTCAGGCAGGTAACCCTTTGTCCAAAACAGTGACCTTTTAAATCTTTCTTTTAAAATATTTATTTATTTAGTATACAACACATGCCTACAGGCCAGAAGAGGGCACCCGACCTCATTATAGATGGTTGTGAGCCACCATGTGGTTTCTGGGAATTGAACTCAGGACCTTTGGAATAGCAGGCAATGCTCTTAACCACTGAGCCATCTCTCCAGCCCCTGACCTTTTAAATCTTAACGGTTACAGATAGACCTGACCATAATGGCACATGCACTTTCCATCCAAGGCTGCTTTTCAAAAGATGTCTTCATGAAAAATAAAGCGAATCCTTTTAAGACTAAAATACTGGTGAGCTTTCCTAGTGGGTCATCACTGGACCGCTTTTATTTTGCTCTTTACTTATTTTGAAGTATTTGCCCTTTAGTTTCATCGAGATTTCTAATCCATTAGGTTTGAAAGATGCTTAAGTGTGTGCATTTGAAAGCGGCAGTTGCAGGAGGAATTAATCACTGCTCTCACAATATGCCTTACTGAGGACTTTCTGAAAACAGCAGCATGGGAAGACAACGGAGGACTGAACCAGCAAGAACTCTTCACCCTTCAGCTTACAGAGCTGCTCGCCTGCATTTTCCACCTGACCCTCAAAATAACTCCGAGTTCGAGGAAGAGGGCAAACAAATAAATTTAAAAGGAAGAAAGATGGCTCTCTCTTTTAGTCAATTCTGGCGACAGGCTCATTTTTTTTGACTTTTAAGCCAAACCACCACATGTTCTTAGGACTAACCATCTATCTAGCTTCCATTGCCAGATGCGGTTGCTAATATTTCACTTCAGATATTTTTCATCTGTGCTGAGAAGCAATCATGTCCAGTAATTTAGTGCTCATGCGTGATTCATCAGCCTTTGACATCCAGCATAAATAACTTCAAACTGAAATTTTTCTGTATTGTGGGATAGTCTGTGTAAACACCAGCGTCTATCTAAGAAGTCTTTCACCTGACATGCTCCCCAAATTTTAGAGCTCAGAATTGAAATACCTCTTCAATTACTTTGGGATTACTCAGTTTTCCAAATCTTTACACCATGCTGTCATCTTAATTTTTCTACAAAGCCATCGGTTTAGTTTTTATTTTATATGCATTGCTTTGAAAGAATTTTTACAACAGCCCTATTATTTTGATGACTATAGATTGCCGTCTTTTTTGGTGTAAATATATGTATACATATGTGTCTTCTGTTTCCTGCTATTTGAATAAAAATGTGGTTGTGCTTATTGTTTTTTTTCTTTTTTAAGAATATTTCTTAGCCATTAAACTCTATTTAAAGTGATTTTTTTTTATTTTTGTGAAACAGATTTTTTTTTCTTATTAGTACATACTGATTATGGTTTCTCCTCCGTCGATTCTTCCTAGTTCCTTCTACCTTCGCTCCCATCCAGATACACACCCATTTCTGTCTCTCTCTCTCTCTCAAAAAAAAAAAAAATCAAATAGAAAAAACTCGCCCATCTGTCTCTCACAGAAAACAAACAGAATAATCTTTAACGTTATAATCTTATTATTTTCTGTGATAATCTTTCTTCTCACCTCCCTTTTGGGGGGGCGCTATTTTTTTTTTGCTCTGATTCTGAAAGTACTTGTCAAGTAACTAAATCTCAGCTAATTTTCTTTACTACTATATGCTGTTTAAGTATTGTATTAAGTCCTTAAATTTCACTCTGCACCATTTTCTTTGTTACTTGGTCTTCATTTTTCCTAGGTTTTCAGCAGCATTTCATACAAACTATGTGGTTTTTTAAAATATTATTTTATAGATTAAATACACAGAAGTGAGGAAAAATGTCCAGAAGCTAACAAGAGTGATTGACTTTGAAGTCTTTATGAATTAATATGGCGAACTGTTTTACGTGCCTAGGAACTGCGTCTGCACAGTTCATAAAAATTAAAATGGTTGTTGTGTATCGTCTTGTTGGCACTCTCTCTCCTCTTTATGTAGTTTGTCAGTGTGTCCATCAGGAGGTTTTCTCTTCTTGGTTTTTGTTTTCTCTTTTCTCTTTTACTTTTATTCATTCTAGAATATGTCTCAAATACTAATAGAGCTAAACATGTTGCTTTAAAAGTTCTGACCAATGTGTTTCCTTTCTATATTACATTATAGCTACAGCAACTCTAGCACTTGATATAGGGATGTATGTTGAATTTTTACCATCTGTTTTGAGAAATCATACATACATTTTACTTCCACCCAATAATCCTTTCCTCTGTTACATATACCGCACACTTAAATGCACATTTATATTTAGACTCTGTTTTGATTTGTGTACAGCACAATTATTTTATTTTAAATTGTTAGGCTCTCTGTTTTTCGTAAATATTTTATTTCCTATTAGCCATTTTTAAAATTTATTATTTCTATCTGGGTTCTTCTTTGTACATTATTTCACTTGGATTAATGGTTGATATATCAATTGTTTTTTAAATAAAAATTAATATTAAAATAATATTAAAATATTCATCTTGAATTTTATGTGATATATTTGAACTTTGGGCGTTTTGACCCTATTCACATCATCAGCATGCTGATGAAAGGTCAGAATAACACCTATGAAGTAGAAAATGCAACACCACAAATCTTTCAAATCTTCTTCCCTGAAATCTAAAAATCTAAGTAGAGCTGGCACTGATAAACCATTCTGCCTCCATCCTAGGCATGGAAATAATTTTACAGCAATATTAAATTAAGTTTGTTAATGTTTATGAAACATTTCTTCTTCTTAAGGATTGGGCTATGCCCTACCTGTAACCTTAACTACAAATAATTCTTCACTGCCTGTACCAGAAATGGCAACCATGCCTTTGTTTCAGGAAGTTGTTTGTTATGACCGACTTGTTAGGCTGTGGTTTGCTTCTGTAGCACCCCTTATTTCCTGGCCACATTCCCCATTTGGAACCCCCCAACTCCTGTGCTATTAAAACCTTGACTTCCCCATGACCAGGCTGACCTCTTGAACCCTGCTTTATGGGGAGTCAGCTCATTTGCATGAATAGGACTGCCCCAATTTGACCAGCTGGGTTGGGTGGTCTTTTACCCTCATTTTGTGGGACTATCAGCTTTTGCAAATCATGAAAAGACTTCATATAGAACACGTGGTGGTTTGGCTGAGTGCTTTGTCCCCAGTTGGCATAGCTGTTTTGGTAACTTTAAAGGTACCGCCTTGCTGGAGGAAGTACATCACTAAGGACAGGCCTTATAGTATAATGACTTCACCATTTGCAATTTGTGTGTGGCTTAAGGCGATTAAAGGACTGCTCATGTAAGCCAACAGAAATTAACACAAAACGCTCTAAAGGGAGTGTTGTCAATTTACCCATGATTAATCTCCTTCCTGCTGCTAGATGGTCTTCTTTTTAAAGTTCTCTAGTGTAGGCAGGCTTACAGAATGCACTGCTATGAATTATATTTATAATTTATAGAGCTCACTGGTGCAGGAAGAAAACAATGGTTTTGATGTGACGTTTGGTCCAGTTTTGTTTGTCTTCCTTCACAGCATTCTTGCCTTTCTACATCAATATGACTTATGCTTTGTTCTTCCCTGAATGTCATTTTCATGTTTTGCTTCTTTTCTTCTTATTGTAAAGGATGCATTTGAGGAACATATATTCCGGGTTGGTTTGTTTGGTCTACTGCACACAGTACACCCAAGTGCTTTCTAGTTTTATCATTATCCTGTTATTACAGATTCTCTTAATTTAAGTTAATGTGCTCAAAAGAAATGGAAAAATTCTAAGAACAAATGAGTTCTGAGTGAGTCTTTCAGGATATGATGGGGCGCAAATGAGTCTCACTTTCCCTTTCAACTACTTGTACCTGAATAAATTTGTTTCCTCATATTTAAAATAAATACGTTAATAAGACTGTTCTAATATTAAATAGTATTTTAAAATTCCATTTCCTGCAAGAAAATAACTAGTTTTCATAATTTCATCTATTGAGATCACCATACTATGAGTTTATTATTATTTCGATAGTAAATTAAAAACATGAGAAACAAGTAAGCTCCTTTCAAAGAACATAAATAATTGAGATTTAGCTTTCTTTGCAGAGCTAATTGTTTTTAATATAGAAAAATTATCTAATTAAGACCTACACAAGATCAAGCCAGTAGCAAATTCTAGCATAGACGGGAGAAAGTCTTTCAAGACTCCACTGCTAGCTGAGGAGCTACAAGCAGGAGATGACTGCTGGAAAATGGAGAGTCCCTTTTGTTTTGGAGTGGGTCCCATAACCCGGTGGATAACCCACATTTGTACATACAGGATTAGCACTAATTGGATTAAGTGGTTAAAATTAATTAATCAATTATTAATCACAAAAGGGAAGGCATTGATTTGAGAAGGGGCCTCCTGTGAGAAACTGCAAGGTGGAAAAGATAAACATACATTTTATATATGTACAAAATTTCCAAAGAATAAAAAAGAAAACCCAAAGCATTCATATTTTCTTTCAATATTTACTTACTCAATACATTTGAATTAAATGGACATTATCTGTTGAGCATGCTGTAAATGAGCAATATTTGATATTTGAAACCAAATGAATGTAGTTTGCACTCATGAAGGTTACTTTTTACTCTATTTATCTCAAATGTTACATGAAAAAATTGTAGAATACTTTATATCAACAAATAAAATAATGGCATTATTGAAAAATAATACCATACACAGTAAAAACATACAAAAAAACTTTCCTATGAGTCTAATATTGGATACATTTGATTCCTTTTATATCTAAAAAGCATGTTAGCTGTTTGTAGAAGGAGAGACATCTTGGATTTTCCCAGATTTTCAGATGATGTCATATAATGTCACCTATTCTATACTGCAGCAGTACTTATAAAAATAAGATGGACAAATTTGAAAATTTGTTGTAAGGTTTGGAGGCTGCTCACCAGTCTAGTGTACTCAAAAGAAGTGAAAAAAATCTAAGAAAAAATGATACGGATGTTATAAATATAAGCAAAATACTTGAATTTCCTTATTATCTGTATCTATGTTTCCCTGTAAAATATCTCGGTTTCCTAAATTATGTAAGTGATAATGAAGAACAAATGTCCACTCTTTTCTGGAAATAAGTTCCTTTTAAATGACATTTTCAACCTTCTTTTACATGATTGATTAATGAATAAAGAATTTCAGAAACCTTTACAGTGCTGGCAATACCTAGCTCAGTGTATGATCCCCCCCCCCCCCGCCACATACACACATAAAGTGAAGGAAAAACCAAGATTCTCTGTTATGTAGCAGTTAGGGAATCAATACAGAAAAAGCCTTGCTGACCATACTGTGGATACCATTCACAAATCTACATGGGTGCTCATCTTTCTTGATAGGATACTTGTAACTCATTAAGCACATCTGAATAATATTTTATCCATATTATTCTCAAAATGAGCCAGGTTGTAGGATTCTTATCACTATCATTATACGAAGGACACGTAGAATCAGAGCCTACTGAGAAGAGATAGGGAAGCATGCCAGACTACAAGAAAAATTGATAAATGATACTCAAGGTCCAATCATTTTTTATCTCGCAAATACTTATGAGCATTTAACAAGATCTCAACCTCAGTCACCAGTCTGCTTTTCTCGAAAATGATGAATGCCAACTTTTGCTTTCCCTGGTTGAGGACACACATTCACACGAAGTTGTCTTATTTTAAGGCAACAGCCTCTGAAGTAAGAACATCACAAAATAGCCTCATGACAACTAACACCATTTTACTGTGGTATGCTGGATAGCTTTATGTCAGCTTGACCCAAACTAGAGTCATCTGAAAGCAGTGAACCTCAATTAAGACAATGTCTCCATAAGATCTAGTTATAGGCATGCCTATAGAGCATTTTCTAAATAAGTAGTTGATGTAAGTGGACCCAGCCCAATGTGGGCTGTCCTTGAGCTGGTAGTTCTGAGTTCGAAGAAAGCAAGCTGAACAAGCCAGAGGGAGTAAGCTACTAAGCATGGCCTCTGCATCAGCTCCTGCCCTGTTTGAGTTCCTGTCCTGACTTACATCTATTATGAACAGTGATGTGGAAATGGAAGCCAAATAATCCCTTTCCTTCCCAAGTTGGTTTTGGTCATAGTGTCTCATCCCAACAATAGTAACCCTAACTATGATAGGTAGTGATTGTGTGTGATATAGTATATGCGTGTGTGTGCATGTATGTCTATGTAATGAGATGGGATTTCAGTCCTTTGATTCAAAGGAAAAATAACTCATGATGTAAATAGTGAACTATCTCAATGTAGATTGTTCATTTTGACCATATTGCATACAAGCAGAAATATTAATATTAACAATGAATATTTTTAATCACATCAATACTCATAATAAGAGCACTCTCAAGTATGAACTATTTCACTTTGCATGGTATTTAATCTTTGTTGTTGTTAAAGCAGAAAGCGCAAACTGCATTGTTACCAGCAGAATTTATTTAAATCCATGAAACAGCATTAGAAAAGGCCTGAAAGAATAGTTAAGTATAATGTAAAAGTTACAGAATTGTATGTTATACTATCTGCTGAAATAATCTAAAAGATTATTAGATGTTGTTTTAATTATTATATTAAAATTATTTCCAAAGAATATTATAGTTTTTCTCTGTGGCCAGAGAACATCTCTCTTATCTGTTATCATAAAAGCATATAATTATCTTTTATATCTCACATATATAGTTAAATACAATTATATATAGTTACAAATATAAATAAAGATATATATACATATATATATTGTACACACATACACTTATCTATATCATTTATGTATTTTAAGTAAATATAAATGATACATTTTCTTATGGCTCTTTCAAACATCCTTAGTGTTATTTATCTCCCAGTATATTGCTCCACAATTCAAGTTTCTCACCTTTTCTTATTATCTCCTCAATTTTAATGAAGTATATGGCTTCAAGTTTTAAATTTGAAATAAAAACATTTATTTATGAACACAATCACAGTTCTGCTCTTTTGGTAGACTATTTTGTAGATAATTCTCTTCCCAAGTTTCTAAAAAGAAATCTTTCATCTATGAAAGCAAATATCTCCATGAACAATAAGATACGAACAGAAAAAGAGTCAACTGGCAATAAGGAGATATTTGACAAATAATTCTTAATTTAGATCTTCTTATACCACTTTTAAAATTATAATGATAAGTTTGTCATTCACTGGGCACAGTGAAAATATTATTTACAAGTATTATTGTTGGTAAAGTTATAAAGCAATGGCATGTATATCAACCAAAATACAATACATTCATTACATGTATTTCAGCATACACATGTATTAAATACTAATATAGGTAATACTATATTAATGTGTAGGTTGATACCCACACATGCCTTTAAGTAAATTTATTTCTTCCATAATACACCTCTACTAACAATTACAAGAGTATTCTTTTCAAGCTAATTGGATTTGCAATTTTAATAACACTGATGAAAAGAGTCTTACTGTCTATGGAGTTCTCTAACCTTCAACCTAAGAATCAGAGTTCTTAGTATCTAATTAATTTTGATGTTCAAAACTTTTCAGTAAAAGGCAATCATTAAGAATTTAATTCCAAGTCAGGTATGGTGGTTCACAACATCTCAGCTTTCAGGAGTCAGAGGTGGGTAGAGCCCTATGATTTCAAGGTCAATCTTATCTACATATTGCATTCCAGTCTAGCCAAGGCTATGTAGTGAGACCCTGTCTCAAAAATATTATTGCAGACTTTTAAAATGCATATCCTATATTGATAAAACTTCATTGTGTTAGATTAGAAAGTAAGGCAGCTCTCTGAAAAAAAATATTTTCAAAAGCAGTTCTTACCACGAACAGAGTTGTATTTCATTTTCCCTTTTAAAGAAATACTTTATTTTGAAGTTATGAACATGTGTGTGTGGGGGGGGGTTGTGTGCACATAAGTGCAAGGACCCAGGAGACCAGAATAGGACATCATATTTTCTGGAATTAGTGTTACAGATGGTTGTAAGTCATCTGATGTGGGTTCTGGGAATGGATCTGGATCCTCTGCAAGAGTAGCAAGCACTCTTAACCACTGAGCCATTTCTCCAATCCTAATACAAGGAATTCTAATGAGGTGATTGTAAATGGCCTCTTTTGCATTTATGTCTTGAGTCTCTCAAATCTTTCCTTATAAGCCGCCTATGCCTCCAAAACACCGTGACCAATATGACTTTGTCCTGCACTGGTGGTTGTAGTAATATAGGCGACGTCACACATTGTCCTTTAACATAACTAATAGAAGAACGATCTTTCACTGATGCATGGGTTTTAGATTTTGATGACTCTGAACTTGGTTGCATATAATAATTGGACTCCTACCGCCTTTCATATCTGAGGTCCATTCTATCCATAACCAAGGGATGTATGCAGCTTTTGTTATTCAACCAAACTCTTGGTGTAGAATTACCTATCTCATCCTCTGGTATGGGAGTTTATGTTTAAACTTGTCCACCTTTGATGGAGTTCCTATTTTAGCTCATTACCTCTAATCCTCTCTCTCACAGTTTAAGACACTATCTTATTCTCTTCAGTTTCTCACTCTCAGATGTACTGTGAATTAAAAGGACACACATCTTGGTACAGACTACTTTAATTGATATCTCAGTATCCTCAGTCTCCAGAATCTTTGCTGCCATAGCCCTCTAACACACATGCCAACATATCTTGAGTATACATGCTAAGTGTTCATGCCAGCGGCATGCCTGTGTTGACAGAGGATAATGAGATGAAAGTAACACTATCAGTTACTCAATGTTTTATCTCTGTTAAACTTTCATTCCATGTCAAGGATATTATTCCACATCAATTTGCTTGAATTTTATATAATTTTGGAAATTATAAACATTCTTGTACATTTAAAGATTTCAAGTGGTCTCTAAAGAAAAAATAAATTGGAATTAGAAGATGGTGGAAGAGAGCAAAAGTAATTCAAAGAGTGTTGTCTGGTTAAGCATTGATAGAACAAAAGAGGAAAGTGGAGCGTGAGAAACATTTGGCACAGGTGCTAGTACTTATGCATTAATGAATGAATGGTGTTTGAGATAATCGTCAATGGATTCAGATCTGCTCCATGTTTTTTACAGTCAAATTGTCAATTTCTTTGGATTATATTTGATAAAGAAAGCCTACTAATGAACAGCTTCTGGCATTCTACAATTTGGTTACATTCCGGTTAATGGATAATTGATGGTGTCATTGTTCTTCCTCTTCCTCTGGTGATAACATGAGGATGAACAAAGCGATCATGACAATAAAATGCAGAGAGCATCTCTTGATGTTCTTCTCTAAAAAGCACACCACTGCATCTTTAGAGCTTCAGGTGCTTCGTCCCATTTGATCCTCATAAAAGGTACAGTTTTGGTTTCAGTCTGAATCACAGGGTCATGTTCAAATGCTTGTTCCACAGCTGGGGAGGATTTATTTAAGAGGTGGTAAAATCTTTGGGAAGTAGGGCCTAGCTGAAGAAAACATTCTCTAGTTCTTGATCTACCACATGATCTCTATATCACTTTCCCATGATTACAATTAAAGTCAATATATGTTCCCACTGTATGGACGGAAATACCCTGAGACCATGAACCAAACGAGTTTTTCTTTCTTAAACAGTTCTGCAACAAATTCTGTAACAATGACACAAGAATAATTATTAACATGACTATAATTCCATTGCAGCCTCTAACACTCCAGTTCACTAGCAAACCCACAACTTCTCTGAGTTATTCAATCAAATGCCAAACTAGGCCCTGAAATAATATGCACCTGCAAATTCAATCCAGGATAAGCATTGATAAAACAGATAACTGAGAAATAAATTCTACCAAAGGTATTTTAGGTTGGTTTGTGGTAAAGTCCAAATGTTTGTATTTCAGTGATTTTAATTATAATCTAAGAGGTTGTTGGATACTTTAGGATCTTAAATGAGTTGAGAAGTTAGAGAAATGTGAAAATAAAATTACATCTTTTAGATGCTTTGAAAATTCAATTCATTTTTTCTCTCTCTTGAGATTTACATAGATGAGGTGACATACAAATTCATTTGCCAGAAAAGTAATGCATAAAAAGTGGAAGGTTAAATAAAATTTAGTTTAATTTGACATAAACATGTATTTGGAGTAGTTTGTTAAGTGAAACACGTATTTCTTCATTTCCAGAACTGGAGTAAAAATGATCTGTAAGCGATGATTGCCTGAATAGCACCTTCATCTCAATTGCAGCCTGTATATTTTTCAGGATGGCAGGATAAAGTTCTAGTAGTAGCTGTCTCACCGTTTAAAAACTAGCCTCCCTTCAGTCTATTTGCAGAAGCCAAGGTGCACTAATATCAGACAAACGCTTTGCAGTCCCTGCATGTAGATGGCGGCAGAGCAAGCCTAATAAATCAATGGAACAAATTGTCAGAGCGGTAATGTGGCTTCTGTTGTGCTTCTCATTAACAGCAGTGGCAATTGAAGAAAAGCTAGTACTGCAACCAGAATTCTTAATGAGGTTTGCTACCAATTAGTTTACTGCCCAAGTATATGCGTTGACATTTGGTTATCTTGAAACGTGGGTCCTCTTCATTCAAGAGGACATAACTACACACAAGGTGAAATGACTAATTTTTCCCAATGCCTGAGACAGTTATTATAATAGGTGCCTGCAACATAGCTTAAGGGAACATTGACCTTCAAACTCCTGCTTTCTTTGGGGTTGATGTCAAATCAATAATACAGAAAAAAGCCCAACAAACACTCGAAAGCCAATGTTTTATTGATATCTAAACTAGTACAGTGTGCAAACACTTTTTACTAAACTTTGCAAAGCAATGTTAGGTTAAAGAATTGTGCCCAGAAAATGTCAAGCTCGGGAAATTATCTGACAAATGGGATGGCGTGTCTCTGATGCATTGTAGTCAAGACCAAGCTGACACTCTCTTCTCCTCAAACATTCCAAAGCCTGAATAAATATTGCAACATTTTTTTTTTACTTTAACTAGGGTTTAAGCTATATAAAATAAAGAGGACAATCCAATATATCAAGTCATTAAATATTTTCAGTTTTATTATTACAAAGCAAGATTCAGAATAAAAGTCTTTAAAATATTATCGGATAAAATATATAGTGTGTCACAGCACCTCAATGAAATAAATGCTCATAATAACAATAATGATAATGATAATAAACATATGTGAGAAATTTGGGATATGGATTTGATAAGTAAGAAGCTTGTTTTGCACGTATGAGGTCCTGAGTTTCATCCCCAGAAGCTATGTAAAGAATTACCTCATCTGATTGCTTGGCATCCCAGTGCAGGGAAGCAGAATAAGGAGAATGCTCAAGGCTTGCTGAGCAGTCACCCTAGCATATGTGGTAGGTCCCACTCCAAAGAGAGACCCACCCCTTCTCGCGGGAAGGAGACGGTGTTGCTGAGGATGACAGGTGATGCTGTCATCATGTCTCCACATGCTCACACATATACTCACATACATACATGTGTGCAAGTGCACACATCCACACCCACAAAACTATATTTGGATAAATGATTAAACAAATACTGTTCATGGAAAGCAAAAAATAATATAAAGTGTTAATACTGAGTAGGAAGAACAGCATTGTAGAACATTTAAAGTAAGAAAAACTACGCTCCTTCCTAGCAGGTGTGGGGAGATAACTGATAATGGGCTACAGACGAAAGCACGGGGGCATTTGGAGGTTACTCAGGAAAGGCCAACCATAGCTATTTCCTGATAACCTCAGCTTCAATACAATTTGCTAAATCCAATTTCTCCGTATTTGATATTTTATTTATGTCTCGTTTAAGGACATTTAACATTTTCTTCCTTCTCCTCTCCAATTCTGCCAGATACCTACAGCCACAAAGTTATATCTATTACTCCTTTGAGACTGTCACTCAGTACACGATCGAGTCTGATATCCCCACATTTCTTCCTCCATTGCCAGTGTAATGAATCTGACGTCTTCCAGCTCCTTATCACCCTGTGCCTTTATGCGAATGTAAAAAATGTTGGAGTTTTCAAGTTCTATTATAAAAATCAATACAGTTTGTATCTTCACCTCAAAGCAACAGGGAAAAAGTCTTTGCACCTCTCATGATTCATTACGAGCATACAAGTCGTGTTGCTGAAATCCTGCTCGCTGTATATCACGCTAATCCTAGGATGTTCTCCTCACAGAAGCGGTGACTAATTTCACTTACTTGGAGGGGTTTCTCTTTCATATTTCCGGTTATCCAGACGACTGCCTTTCAGCTCTTTCTAGAATGCCCTAAAGCAGTGGTTCTCGACCTTTCCTAATGTGACGACCCTTTAATACAATTCCTCAAGTTGTGGTGATTCCCAATCATAAAATTATTTTGTTGCTACTTCATAACAGTAATTTTCTATTGTTATGAATTGTTATGTAAATATCTGATATGAAGATGTCTAGTATGTGACCCCAAATTGTTGAGAACCCTGCCCTAAAGCAATACGTATGATTTTTGTATTTGGGGTTATTAAATCATGGATTTTTAAATAGTTTTTTTTATACATCTATACATCTTTGCCTTCCCAGTACTAGAAAAAGAGCTTAGCACATGGAAACTTATTTTATGAGAACATTATGGTACTCAGTAAATGTATATCTGATACTTAGATACAACATTTACTAAATTAATGATTTTCATGATTTATATGAACCATCAGATTTAATCTTTCCAGAAACCCCTGAAAAAAAATAAAGGGCATAAATTTCAAGTAAATTCCTCCAGATAAGCTTCATGTGATGGAATGAAAAATAATATTCATTAATAAGTTTACATATTACTTAATCATGTATACACTTGAATTTGTCTTTAAGAAAACTGAGATCTTTAATATATTTTACAGAAATAACTTTAGTAATAAAGTTTAAAAATATAAAATAAATTAATACTTTATGCAGAAGAATGTAAAACAAATGAGGTGAAATAAAGGTTTTTAAAAGGAAACCAAAATTAAAACTATTTTAATGATTTAAAAGTTAATTTCAGGAAACAAATAGTACATATTATAGTTTGAAAGAGATGGATCTACTTTTGTATTTTGTCATTAAAGGAGCCCTCGAAAATTAACCACGATTTTGTGCTCCTATCATGCTTTCTCATTTCACATTTCCCCTCACATTGATAATTTTTCATGTGTATTATGGGCATGATGTTTTAAGTTACTAAGTTACTTAAAGACACCTATCTAGTATGGCTTGCAAGAAACAGGATTTATGAGCCCCATAAAAGGTTTGAATATCATATGCACATGTAAATTTGTATAATTATACAAAAATTTATCAGTAAGAAAGTAAGAAGGGAGCAAAATTTTAAGGCAAGTGAAAAGGTAATACAATCATTCGAGTGTAAAAGACATTTGTGGATATTGTAAGAAAGTAAAACTGATTCAAGATGAGAAGTTTGTTTGATTTCTGTGACAGTAGAGCTTAGATATTAGGTAATCTCTTCTTCTGTTATGTGATAATATTAGGTTTAGAACTGTTGTCTTACAATTAAAGTTTGCTTACCATGATACCTAGTTGTATTAAAACAAAGCTAGTTTGACATTATCGGGTGGTAGGGAGACAACTGAATTGCCAGAGATTGGTCAGAATGTGTAAACAAAAGGTTCTTGAAATAAACGACATTGGAATTCCTGCTAAGTGTTGATGCTGGATTATAAAAATAGAATCAGGAGAGACATTTTTGGAAGAGTCTGGCATATCTTTTGCAAATAGTCGTGAAGATCATGGTTTGGTACAGTATCTCTCTTTTGCACATCATGGTAGCCTTGGGATGGGAGGTTCTATCTCAGTGTTTGGGTCCATGCTCATAACTTATCTGCTGGCAGGACTACTTTCACTATCAGTATCATTTGAGCTGAATACCATATGCATTAAACAAAGCCAAACTATTCTGGAATGACCAGGTTACTTAGTCATAACATAGACATGTATTCCTGCTGGACAGTCACTAAGCACCTCACATGCATTATTGCCTCTCACTTTGTCTTATTTCTATTTATAACTGTGTAAAATCTTATAAAACATTTCGTCATGATCTCACCCCCAAGGCCAGTAGTGAAGGAGCTAGACACCAGGTTTAATCTGGTGAAACTTTAAGATTTACTAGAAGAGCAATCAATAAACTTATCAGTTCCTCATGGAGGACTGGCTGAAAATTTCTACTGGCTAATTTTCTAGTCCTATTCAAACAAAATATTATATGATTTTTTTAATCCTATGACCATGACTTCTTCATGGTAAAATAAGCTCTTCATTCAACAAAAGGTAGGACTTTGAGCCTCTGTTTCCCTCTACGTTAGTATAATGTGAAAATAAAACAAGAATGAAATGAAATTGAATGAATACAATACAGTTCTTAAGTTCATTTGTGGTTTTCAAACTCGTGTATATGACGTTAATATGGCTTTGCTCTACCTTCAATTTAAATTGTGCTTCTCTCGGAGCAGCTATTGAAAGCATAAATAATAAAATGAAAATAATGTTTTACTGAATAACATTAATCACTATGTTTTATGGATTTAGCAAAAATAATGGATTTTGGTAATAGTTCAGAAATTTACAGTGACCTCACGACCTACATTCACAAGGTTTGGAATTATCAGAGTCAACAGTAATGAACATGAGAGAACTGATTCCTTCAGTATACAATCTCATGAGTTTTGTTAGAAGATGGTGGAGACATTGGATCTGTGAAGACTTCTGTCTCTAAAATCCTTCTTGAGAACATTTTCCCTCTTGTTGTTAAGACAAATAAGGAATGTATTTATTCTACTGAGTTAATGAGTCTTAGACTTGGCTTTCTATTTGGATGTTTGTTTACCCATGACTAGACTTCACAAAAATTGTCTGGATAGCAGGAACACATACTAAGTTTAAGATAACTTGCACCAGGATACTTACATAAAACTATGTTTAATGGAAATACCTATCCCATATGTGATTCCAAACCTCATTCTCTAAATCTAAAAGCACATTGTTCTGAGTGAGACCACTGATATTTATCATTTTGTCCAAACAATTATTATTTGAGTCAAATAATTATATACTAATCTGATGTGTAAAATATTTCCGAAAACCATTTTCACAAGTTCAACTCTGGGCCCTAAATAATGTTTATTACTAATTCCTTAATTATGACTTATTTGGAAACTGGGTCTTTATAGATGTAGTCAAATTAAGAACAAGTAAATAAGGGTGGCAACTTCCAGTACCACAGGCATCTTTATAGGAAGAGGAGTTATAAGTGTAGGCAGATTTACAAACAGAACACATACTTTGACAGAGGGAGAAGCTGGAGGAACTGAGGGAGTGGAAGCAAAGAATTGATGCTAAAACAGGTGTCAGGGAGAGAGAGGGAAAGAAGATCTCTAGCCAGTCTCTCAGAGAAGGGCCTGCTGGTGTCTTGGTTGCAGACTAAAAGACTCCGGATTTTGTATTTAACAATTACATGGCCTGTAGTTTGTGACATTTTGTTCCCATAGCTCTAAGAAACATCAGTGTCATGGACTTTAAACACAATTTCTCAAAGACAGGCAAGTTTATTGTTAGAGAAAGAATCTATTAAAGTGTAAAATGTAATGGTATTATGTAATAAAACATGATTAAATTATCTCATTCAATTTAGGTGATATTTGGACCCTTTCACATACAGCTTTGTGCTAATATTTTTGCATGCAAAGTATTCCTTTCAAATATAAGGAGTTCTTCTAAGTGTGCATGCATGCATATGTGCATACGTGTGTGTGTTGTGCTTAATCAGTCTATAGCTCCTGAAAATTAGCTAGCAGATTTCAATTTTGGTGTTTCTATTTGTAACATGTTACTCCTTTTCAGAATGAAAGAAAGGTGGTAGCAGTAGTTGATGAAACACTAACTAGAGAGTCCACGTATAATATCCACACTGTGGATAATACTTAAGATTCCTGAAAAATTTTCCAAAATACAACCTTTTTCTACCAAGAATGCAAATCCAGTTCCCTGAAAGACATTTCCTTTGCCAAGTGATATTTCTTGAGAATCAAATTTGACAGTAATGAAAAACAGCATTACTGCTGGTAGTGTTCAAGATAAAAATAGCCCATAGAAAAATGATGCGATAAAAATTACTGCTTTTGCATTCTTCATATTCATATAGGAGTCCGATACAATTTTAAAACACATTAGTTTTCATCATACAGTCTCTAATTTGTCATTTATATTTTCAAAATAGCACATACTTAAATGTCCTTGTGTTCCACAGGAGCATGGCACACAAATACTAAGCACTGTTAAACAAACAAACAAAAAATAAATAGCAGTAACATAGATATTTACTGGTACATTATATTTTCTTAAAAAAACATAAAAAATAATTAATTTGAAAGATAACATACAGTGCTTTAAAATGCTTTTTTTTTAAAAAAATATTTTTTTGTTTCAGGGACCTTAAAAAATTCATATAATCACTTCTTGTTATGAATCACAGAGGTCTGGCTATTTCTTGGTTATTTATCATATTAGTATCAAGTCAAAGCCGTGATTTGTAAATAGTGCCCTGAAATCTCACCCTAGTGACCTTTACATAGACTTGTAAGTCATTGGTGCATAATAAGCACAGTCTCAACTTAATGAAGGTAGAGCTTTATATTTTAACACTCACTTGGAAATCCAATTAACTCTGGCCTTATTGAACAAATTGAACAGGAAATAAATCAAGTGTTAAAACATCAGTGATGGGCCAGACTCTGTGTAATTAGGTGGCTGATACGCCCAAGGCTGTGTATGCGTAGTTTTAGGTTTTGATTGGCAAGTTCCACAGATTAAAGACACTAATTTATTTATGTCCTCATCTTCCATCTCAAGACCCATGTCTGGAATCATAGAACCCTAAAAGTTCGACACAATTTACAATGAATTTCACTTAACATTCCCCATTCAGCTTGCCAAGATAATGCCTGTTAAGATGCCATTCCACTGTTCTTCAGACCAGCTAACATTCAGAAACAAGTTTTACTACTCATTTTAAAAAGCCCATTCAATTTTAAAGTCAGAATATTATGCATAAGAAATACCTTGAAGTAAAAAAAAAAGACAATATAGGGATAAGAGGAAAGATAAAGGATGATGGGAGGAAGTTCAACTATACTGAAGTTACTAGAATATGGTGTTATGGGGCTACATGGTAAGGGCAGGGAATGGCTTAAAGGATACGTGGCAGCTCTAGCAGTAAGATATTGGGAGCATACGTTGGCAGTACTTAGAGACCAAGGAATTGACATCAGGTGACAAAGGATCCTGTTCTTAGTATGGCAGTACTGGGTTTGGGCTGGGTGAAATGTAATTCAAGAGCATATTGGTCCAAAGACTTCACCAAAAAATTTTGTCATTGAATAATGGAGATGAAAAGAAGTTTGAGGAGAGGTCATGGAATATGGCTCTATCGCAAACTGCTGACAAATGCAATCATGAGAATCTGAGCTTTAAACCCAAGCAAAAGCTCAAGTTATGGAGGCAATTGCCTGTAATATGATCATCAAATACCAAGAGACAAAGTGATGTTTGGGGCTTGCTAGCTAGCCACTATGGCTACATCAACGACATCAACGATCTCCAGATTTAGTGAGGGACCCCAGCTCAAAAAATAAGGTAGAGAATGACTGAAAAACACACACGACCTCCACATGCATGTGAAAACATGGATAAATACACAGTAATACACACAGATACACATGTATATAGCCAGACACAGTTGTTTGAAATGTGTGCCTCCTTTTGAAAATTACTAATGCGACATTTTATTTTATGCACCAAGTTTCTGTGGATTTCATTATTTTAGAATTCATTAGAATCTTAAAGTTCTAGGAAGGAAATAAAATTGGGCTTCTTCTAGACATAAGATCTGAATATAATAAGCAACAAAGATTATACCATAAGTTTATTCTTCTCCTACGCTTTGCTTTGTTTCTTACACTTAATGATTAGTTCTGAGATGTCCCAATAGACTGATTATTAGTTGAAACAACAACAACAAAAATCTGTCCTTATATATGTTACTGTAAATTAGTTTATTGAACACTTAAAAGCTTGGGTAATCACATATTCTGTAGTAAGATTAAGATAATAGTTGACATAACTGCCTCCTCTAAATCTCTCTCCTCTTCATCATTTCCAATACATGCTTGGCTTAATGATGTCTATTTTTGATGTAATATCTTTGTGCATTGCAGTACTTGAGAAACCTTTAGCCTTTTCCAAAGCAAGGCCAATATTTAATTTGTAAAATATAAAATGGTTTCATTCATACAAATCATCTAAGGGAAATGAATATTTGGACGAGGTCAAAGGAGGGCATAAGAAAATAACAAATTGAGAGGGGATATTCCATCCAAATTTAATGAATAATTTAAATGAAACTTTTAAAATATTAGTTTCTCATTATATTACTTCTTTCAGTTCAATATACTTCAGTGAGATAAGTGAACACAAGGGGCTCACTATATTCAACTGTTATTTTCTTCATTTCCTTTTATTTTCTTAGACATCCCCAAAATTCTAGAATTGGTGCTATATCCTCTTTTCTCTTTCAATGCTTGCTATAGGTACTGTTATAATGAATATCAACACTGTACATTCACCATTATGTCTTGTCCTACTCATTAACAAATGAAGATACTGTTCTTTCTGAGATTAAACAAGATTCATAGACGCTTGTATTTCTTTTCCAAATAGGACCTCAGAATAAATTAGTTCTTACTTATTCTTACAACTCAGAAAGGAAAGTTTACAGTTTCCAATCTTAATTTGAAAAAAATACCACCAAAAAAAATCAGGAAGATAAATGAACATGACAATTTTTGAAGTTAATAGACATCTGTAGGCAGAAAAGAGGTTTTCAGAATTGAGGAGTTTCAACTAAAATGAGATAATGAAATAGTGGAGCCAACATCTGAGAATGAGGCATGATAGTGTGAGAAATTTAGGGGGTCCCCTTCCTAAAGAAAAAACACAGGTAAAATTTTCATGAAAAGGCATGGATTATGAACAAATGTTTTATGATTGTGCCCAGGTGATGCACAGGGAGATTACTAACTCGCCTAAACTGGAAAGCAGAAAGTCACAATGCAAACTCAAGCAGTGTGTTTTCACAATCTTGCTTTCTATGCAGCACAGCGCTTGGTTGTTACAGATAGAATTTATAGTGATAAGCTATGATGATAAGAAAGGGCTTGGTTTCATTTTAAAAGATTTTTTTAAATCAGCTTTTTCAAATTGCAATGGGAAGGCACTGAATATCCAAAACATTTTGTTTATATTTAAGAAAGTTGAAACCTGCTATTGGAAAAGCATGAATTATTAGATATAGGTATTTTTATTTACTCATTTTCTTAGAAAAACCTTCATGCAATTTTTGGAAAGGGTGATGATAACTTAGACTATGTTGTATTATGTCCAGAGAGGCTCATGATGAGTTTTATATAAGCAAAAGGCTTTTCTGATGGATTTGAAATGAGTGGTTAAAAAAGGGAAAAACCCAGAATGTCTCCAATTTTGGCTCCAGTCAAGTGCAAATAGAGATGCTATATTCTAGATTAAAAACTAATGGAAAAGGGATGTGGTTGGCCAAACTTGTGGCTATTGAAACCCAAAGGACTATTTTAAGCATGTAATTGGTTTAAAAATCTGTATCATGAGTTGGGTTTGATTCTAAAATATTAATTTAGTATTGAAGAAAGAGAGTAATTAGGGGATCACTCAATCCTTTCTATGATGGATACTTTTTGTCCCTAAGTGTTCTCTAGTATCCCATTTGTATTTATTTCTGCTTTAAAGGAAATGTGTGAGTCATAAACATTGATGTGTATTTATATGTAAGGGATCCCCTTTTCTGGCAGAATTTTATTGTGTCTTCTTCATACGAGAAGCACGGTTGGTTCATGTACTTACTAGGACTGTGGTTGTTTTCAATAACAATTTTACGGGGGTGGTAAAAATAGCAGAAATTAGAAATGAGTGGAGAACATGTTATCTGGAATATTTTGGATGTCTGTATCTTCCTCTCATGAGAGTCGTGTTGGCACTGAATATAATATCATAGTTTTGTAAAGAGTTAGTAAAAACAGGAACCTTCACAGTTCTGGGCTGTGGAAGCAGCTGACCTGGGAGACCCACTATGTTTGAAGGAGCACTCTAACCTTGGCCTAGTGGAGGGGAGCCCTGCTTGTAGTAGAACCTTCTCCTTTCCAACACCACATGTTCAGCTTCCACCACATGTTCTCAGCTCAAAAACTTGGTCTTAAGATGACACAACTGTCAGCCAGGCGTGCTGTAACATTTCTTCCGAATCCAAATGAAATGAAACCCTAGCATATAGTTCTTCACCATTGATCACTAGAAGTGGAGAGAGAGACAGGTTTTAAGGGCATGAAAAGTTCATCCAAGGGCAGGTGGTCTCTAGTGTGACTAGTGTGAAAAATACCATGCTGATACTGACTTTGTGTTCAGTTGCTCTCCAATAAAATATATTTTTAAAACTCATAAAAAGAACCTTTTTTTCAGGTATACCAAGATGGCCTTGAATTTGCATAGTTGACTTTGAACTCCTGATCTTTCTGCCTCTGCCTTCCAAAGTTTGAGATTACAGGTTAGTGTTGACATACTCTATTTGAGAAAACACACTAAAAGACTGAAAGTGTTAGGAATTTTCCTAACGCTAGCTCTTTGCCAATGCAAAAATCCCAATCAACCCAAATCACAACAAGCCAAATTAAAAAAAAAATCCAGGTTTAATGGGATTCCTGCATTCTCAGGTGGCCCTGAGGGAGAACTGGGAAGCTGCGAACGTGACTACGGGGGGGGGGGGGGGGGGAGAAAATAGACCATGCAGAAACTTTCTGGGCAAGCAGTTTAAATAGACTGGGGAAGTGGTCAAGATTTTGGTGGGCTGTCTTGACACCCTCTGGGGAGGGGTCAAGGCTTGGCAGGCACAGGGACCGGGCCTCTGAAGATGGAGGCCAGAGACCAGGACTTAGGACATACAGAAAGGAGATAATGTAGCTCCAGAATTCTGAAAGACACATATTTAAAAATATTCCTTTCTCCTTCACTTTCCTCTACTCTTCAGGTGAACATTTTTCAAATGACTATCCCAGGGGTTTCTAATAACAACTGGATTTAGTAATGATGGCTGCAGATGGACCACTACATGAGAGAAATGGACCAAACATCATAAATACAAGCAGATGACTTGCCCTATGTCTGTAGTAAAGTTTCTAAATCAAAATCATTATAGTCTCAAGTTCTACACAAACATCACCTTCACCTATCCTTCCATTCACCTAAGAAATATTTGCTTTTTGAATCACATGTATTACTTAAGTATAGATTACTAAACATTAATAACCTCAAATTGCTCCTCAGGTACAATTAACCAAATAGATCCATTTTGAGGAGCCGAATGTGTTCTACCTTTTGGGATCCAAATCCACAAAGGGTTTTGTTCCTCAGTTTCTTCAATCTAGTTATTTAAAAACAAGATGTGTGTTTAAAATGCATATTAAATACAAGCCACTAAGAGGTGCACAGCAAAGCAAACAGGAAAACACAATCACTTAGCATTGTGAACCTAATTAGCATTGAGAGAATTAATTCTTTCACCTCTGGTAGTTTAAATTCTGGTTTGTCTTTATCATAATTGAGGTAAGAAATACTCTCAAAAGCTTATTCATCTTGGTTTAAAGGCACGTTTTGTATTTACATTGATGCTTGATCCTCTGGAAGCAAATCCAGGGATGTCAGTCTGCAACAGTCCTTAGCAGATAGAAACCACAGTGTCCTCTTTTGCTTGTTAGTGGGGTTCAGAGTTTAATTTTACCAATAGAAAGTCTGCACCGAAAGTAAGTTTGACTTTTAAGTACTACTATATTTTAGTGAAATCCAATGGTATGATTTTTATAAATTAATAATTTGGTTGAAAAATATAACTTTAATTTTCTAACAGATTTATTAAAATTAAGTCTTGCAAATTCCTCTAAAAAAGAATATCTCCTGTCATTTCTCCTTTTTTTTAAAAAATGAAAGTATAACATATCCAGATTTACAGATCTTAATATGCTTTATTCTCAATTCTAGAATGAGGCAGCAGTCTCAAATAAACACGGTTCTGGATTATTGTGTCCCAGCATGCAAAGATTCTAGTCAAAGGACATAGATTACAGGGAGGAAAAGAGGTAAGAATGAAGGAGAGAGGGAGAGGCAGAGACCTGGAGACTTGCCTTCTTTTCCCTTTTTCTAAACTTTCCTTACTTCCCCCTTTCTTTTTTCCTTCCCACTTCAATTTTTTTCTCACTTTTTTTTTTCTAAAACTTTTCATTTCTTTAAGAGAGGGAAATTCAGCAAGCATTTGTCAGGCCATGACTAGAATTTTTTTTAGTCAGCATCATGCCTTTCCTGATCATAGATTTTATTTTCATAAAATTTACAGGCTTAGAAATTTCATTTAGAAAATGTGAAAGGCTTTGCGATAGCAGCTAGAATTTGTTAGCTTTTATTTTGATTTATATTTTTAAAAGAACTATTTATTTATTAGCTATGTGTATTCATATGTGTGTTTCTGGGTGGGTATATGCATATGAAGGCAGGTATATACAAAGGTCACAGGGGAGAGAGATCTCTTAGAAATGATTGGATTATAAGTAGGGTTACAGGTGGCTGTGATCTGGGTCCTCTGTAAAACCAGAACGTTCTCTTAACCACTGACCCATCTATCTAGCCTTGGAGCTTTTAACAGTCCAGAGATACATCCAGAATTACCTGCTGATACTTCCGCTAATGCACAGGGAGCCACCAAACTTTGACATCAGTTACAAAGTGTTCACAGGCAGCTCAGAGCATTTGCCACTCTTGTATGACCCACTTTCATTTCTTAATACCCATATGGCAGATCTCAACCATCTATATTTCTAGTTACTGGGAACCTGATATCTGACTTTGACCTCTACAGACATAAGGGACACACACGGTAGAAATATACCCACATAGGCAAACATTCATATACACAAAATAAAAAGAAATCAATCTGCAAATCACTTGACTAGTAACTGGTACTAATTATAAGAACTTATGCTTTCAACTTAGAATGCATATAATGTATTTATAGATGTGGGTGGTTTGGGTTATATATTTAAGAATAAACCTATATTTTCTTGATATACAACATACATTCTAAGATTGAGTTGAAGAGGAAAAATAAATAGGTCAACTTAGAAATGTTAGAGTCTTGTATTGAATTGGTTAATAATTTTTATAAGTCTGGAGATCATTTATTTTCTCAGTGCTTCATGGACATATGAGAATCCTGATATTAAAATTATTTCTATAGTCAAAGATAATCATCAGGATGAAAAAATATAAGCAACAATAAATAAATAAATAAAGTTTTCATATTGTTTTCCTTAGTCTTTAGTTATAAGCTTGTTATGTGAAAGGCAATAATCACTATATGCAAAGTCGCCTCTGTCAGGACGAGTGGAGTGGAGACGAAGTCATCCTCTGATTCCAATTCTTTTCAATTATTTGTCATGTGGAATCAGAGATACTTGGGTGATTTATTGGTCTGATAGAAATTCAGGGGGCCATTAGTAACAATAACATAGGACATGACGTCAGAAGGAAGACAGGTGGTAGGACCTGGGAGGGGTTGGGAGGAAGTAGTAGAAGGTGGATTACATCAAACTATACAAATAAGTTTTCAAAAAATAAATAAAAATGTTATTCCAAAAAAAATCATTAACCAAATATGGGCTCATCTTAGCCAGCCTTTCATCTATGGCAAAGTAGTCACTTAGGTGACTCTGGAATGGTCTCCTCTGGGGCTGTCCTGCTGACCAATGCAGAAACCTTAGTGCTTGCAATTGCAACAGAGTCTTGGCTGCTAAATGCACAGAAACCCAGTTAGAAAGAGTCATATTTTCCATATGAAACATATTTATCTAGCAGAATTATAGGAAGATCGGGTAGATGACATTTTAATTTTATGAAATTTATTTTTGCCTTCTTGTCCATTTCCTCAGATAAAGTTAAGAGAGGCACAACATGCTTTCAATAAACACGTAGAATATACTTACGGAATGAAAACCTCTAGACAGATGAATCTAATCTGTATTTGAACACTAATGCCATCATCAGCTAGAGAGATAAAGGCGGGGCCTATGACCTCTCTGCAATTATCGAGTCCAGATTGTCAATTGGCTAAAAGTAATAACATCATAATGATACTTAGTATTGCATCTATTAGGCAGACATTGTGGATGGAATATAAACACACATGTGTGCAAATAGATTATTAACAATGAAACTAAACTCTCTGAAATCATGTTATTATGTTAGGAAACCAAAGTATTTACACTTTAATTAGTTGGTGTTGAAAGAGGCTTAAAGTGATTTCCACATTGCATGTACAATTCTGTTTTTCTTTTAAACACATATATGCTCAAAAAATAATTACTTGAAATGTAGACACCTTTCTATTGAGTTAAAAGAAGAATTTATCTGCTAATGACACAGTATGACAGGCATGGTCATAATGACATTTTAAATGTTCAATAAAATGAATTAAGGAAATATATTTAGCTATAAGCATTCATAATCTAGTACAGTTAAAGCAAGAACAAGTGCTGGGATAGATGGCTTTGCAGCTAAGAGCATTTGGTGTCTTGCAGAGGACCTGGGTCAAATCCCAGAACGTAGATGGTGTCTCACAACCATCTATAACTCCAGATCCAGGTGTGAAATGTTCTTTTCAGGTCTCTGTGGGCACTCTATGCACACGGCGCACATACACACATACTTACATACAGAAAAAGTATACATGCGCATGAAGTAAATTAAAAGATAAAAATTACAGTTCATAAGTTAGAACATCTCTATTACTAATTAAAGACAAAACATTTTCACTGTGTGTGTACATAATGATTCAAAGTGTACATTATTTCGAGCCCCATTTTAGCAGTTCTTAAGATATTAGCAAATGTACATAATTCTTCATCTACACAACCCTTTCACCCTGGGAACTATCCATCTCTTTACATACCAACTGACAGACAAATTTCAGCTACTGCTTTGGCGAACATATGGTCTGAATAAATTCCCAGACTGAAGGCAAGGGATTCAGACCAGGATGAAAATAAAGTACCGGGGTCTTGGTGTAAGACAAACATGCACGTGCTTGCCTTCATGTGAATAACCCTGACCACTATCCATTCATGCAATGATATAATTACATGGCGGATGGGAAGACATATCAAAAATGGACTGTTTACGGTGGCACTAACACAGGACTGAAACACGAAACAACAAATGACGACTGCCAGTCACCAATACTGGAGGGCACCAGTGTCTACCTGCGCATGTTTAAGACAGAGACAACAAACATGCAGCAGGACATTCCCTTCCATACAGCAACCATTCTTCCTACTAAACAATTCAGGGAAATGGTTCTGTGTTCTCTCAGGTATGAGAAAGTGCGGGCACAATTCAGAGCCATGTTGTAGCTGTTTTCCAAGTGAGTCTTCACTATTGCCTCTCCCAAGGAGCTGAGGAGGGTCAGAAGTTTTAATTAAGGAGAACAGAGATCCTTACTCTCTTTCTGTGTGGGAGGAGTGAAGGCCCTCTATGATTCGGCCTATTTCATAACAAAGAAAATAATCTTCAAAAACTGAATTGGAGGCAGGAATCAACCAGGAGGGGCTCAGTGGCCACCAGGAACCATCACTTCTTATCTGTTCACTTTATTCTAGCATTGTACCAAAGAGCTAATTATTTTTTAGCAAAATAAATAGGAATTTACTTTGGACGTGATAGCATTAAAAGCTTTATAGTCTCGACGTATTTTAGGTCTACTGAAACTCATGAAAGGCAAGTTTCTTCATTTTTATTGTTGTTTATTTTGGAGATTGCACTGTTGCTTCAACATTTCCACCTTCCCTTTCTTCAAACTCTCCGTTATACCCATCAGTTCATGGCCTGTTCCTTAACCAGTTGTTATTACTTTAATATATATATTCCTAAATTAAACCTGTTGAGTCCATATAATGTATGTTTTCATTTTTAACGTAAACCTAACATCTAACAGCCTGTAGCTAGTAGTTGTCAAACTCATCTCATCCTTAACTTGTTCTTTTGCCAGATTAAACTCCCTTATTAGTATTTAAGTATGCTAAAAGAGTAAAGGAATGTATGGATTAGGCTTTTTTTTTTCTTTTTAGGGGCCTGGTCTCCTAGACCATAGACACTAAGGCCTGTTTGTGTTTCTATAACCATTCTTTCCACATGAAAAATGTTATGTAAAGATACCTGGGAAATATTCATGCCATAAAAGAATTTGATCCTCATCCCTAATTTAAAATAAAGCAGCAAAGTAGTAAACAATGTGGCTTTACAAGGATTAATATTGCCCTCTGATTTTATTAACAAACCCACTAAGTGATACTTACTGGCTTGTCGTTGGTGGCGTGGTGCTGATGCTGACACTGTGGGGTGAGGTCATTCCCATTCATTTGACAAGGACAGTGATGAACTGCCTGTTCCCAGATGAGTTCCACCATTACGTCTTCCTTACAGCGTTATGAATCATGCACAAGAGCTCGCACTGAAGAGTACAGTCATGGCAGCATCTGCCATAAAACATACTCATCCGAAGCAGTAATAGCTCTGCTACCAGGGCACAGCCCTCTATAAAATTTCTTGAAGAGATTTCTTTTTATATGAAGATGGAACTCTAATTTGCTCAGGAACTACTAAGTGTGAGGCCCGAGTACCTCTCCCATTTTTCTCTCATATGTCACTACCCAGAGGCCATCATTAGCTATTGTACAAGTTTTTGATCATGACAGCTGAACTTTAAACCGAAACAGACTACTTTGTTCCTTTTCCCATAGACTGACGGATAGAAAATCTACATTATTTGCATTCTTCACTGCATATCATTGTGCATCTCACTCTGTGTGCTGTTGGCTTCTATGGCATGCTGAGTTGCAACCTGATTACTGCTGCATTTGAACTGAGAGCATGCTTTCTTTGCTGCCCAACCCAAAAGATGCTAAGGACCTTTATAATGGTGCTGATGACAAAACAAGATCAGAACAATAATTTATCAAAGGAATCTAATCATTGTTATATATTTGATATTCCAGAGGCACACATATGAAGAACAAAAGTGGTCACTGTTGTGGATACTGGTTAGGTCTAGCTGTGGGAGACAAGTTTCTGTTATTCAATGGGACATAAACATGCACATTTGATATACTGTACTAATATCAAAGAGTTCCACAATAGCCCTGAAATAGAGTAAAAGAAAGGTTTATTTATTTATTCGAGGTTAAACTCACACTAAGCATAGCAATTCACAGTGCTTTGTGTGCACTGGGAACTGGAATGAAATCCAGCAGAAAAAAGGGTCATACGAGGTTTTTGTCTGCACTTATAGTACACGAGACCACACCCAAAGTGGCCCAGTATCTTAAAGTCTATTGGCTGAAGGAGTTTCCACAGCAAATTGTTTCAAATAATGACAGTCCATATTACCTTTGCCCCTGTGACCCACATTTCACAAGTGAGAGGGAGAAGCGCAGCTTGATTTCCACTGTGGACCAGGTAGCTGTGTTGTAACAATTAAAGGATTTGCAAAGTCCACTTATGTGAAACAGGTCTAAATAATTCAAGACTTGCTAACAAAATGCCCATTCCAAGTGCTGGCAAAGATGTGGAGCAGTTGGGATCCTTTGTACAGCATTGATGGGAATATAAAGAGAAACAGTAACTTTTGAAGATGATCTGGTGTTCTATAAATAGTTAATTGTAGATACCACATCACCTGATGTTAAGTATATACACACAGGGTTGAGAAGATTACAATCAAATAAAAAGTTGTGCGCTGGTATTTGTAGCAGCACTATATATAATCACCAAAGATGAAAGTTCACCAACTGATGAATGTAAAAATCAAATGTGGTATATTTGTTAAATAGAATACTGTAAGTTACCAAAAGCCATGACGTCCTCCCACACATATGACATTGTGTAGGAGAGAGACAATAGGCGAATTGAAAGCAGTCAGACACCAAAGTCAAAGATGACAGTCCACTCTACATATATAAAATTACCAGATAGGCAATTGGGATCCATAGCAGAACAGAACAGGTTAGAGAGTGGAGGAGTGAGCAATGGGGGTGACTACTACTGAGAAAAAGGTGGGATTTTTTTGTCTGAGAGTAATAAAGAGATAGTTTTGGAGGCTGTGAATGCTTTGAAAATATCCCAGAAACACTTAAAAAGGGAAATGGTGAAATATGTGAATTATATGTAAAAAAGCACTGATAGGTTATTACAATTTCACATGCATGAAGAAGCTGATGTGGAATGATTTATTCAGAATTGTATTCACATTAATCGTTATTCTGCATTCTATCTAGTAGCCCAGGTATAAAATATCACTGGTATCTACCATTAGAGAACTTATACCACATCTCACTTTTTTAAAAAAATTATGATCTCAGATTTCCTCCATAGCATTTATTTAATGTGGGTGACACAACAATGTTTTTCTTATAAATAATGAAAGCAATGATTATTCAGTCACTATTAAATCTGTATTTAAAATATTTATCCTTTTCAAAAGAGATGAATAAAGAAAGGAGGCTGCCTTTAGTTTATAGATCCAGTTCACTGATCAAGTTCACTTCAGGAAATACAGTACTGGGTCACAGGCAGAAATAAATATATTTTAAAAGTTTCAAATTACCATTTTTCAAAACCCATCATTAACTATGCGTGGGAATATAAAAATGGTCTGTTAACTGGCATCATCCAACCTCTCACCCACCTCTCTAATGTAGCCTTCACTTTTAATATTTAACTGAATATTTAAGATTCAGTAAGGAAAAACCTACCATACTGTAGGTTTATAAAAACTATAGGTTTTTATAAGAAAAATCCTATAGTGCTCCTGTCTTCAGGATCAGTTTCCTACTGATTATATGGCATAATTTTCACTCCGGCTTTTGCCTTCTCTGCTTTTTCTACCCCATATTACATTTCTATATTTACCTTTGATTCTTGGCCAGCCCGTGCTTTCTTTATCTCATTTTCCTATACACGTCTACTGTGATCATTGTGGAAACCGAATGCCAGGTTGATATCATTGCTGTTAATAGCCCACCCAGTTTTTACAGAGATTTTATTGTCAGGTAACACCAGAGGAGCCCAACTGTCAGAGTCTCCGCAGTCAACATTTTAACCTCAGTGAACAAAATAATTCATGCCACAAAACAGAAATTCAACTCAGAAATAAGTAAAATTATTGATAGATAAAAGATAAGACCAATTATGTCTATATATTATTGGCATCTATAAAATCCCTACATTTTACTTGCTATGCCAATTTGTTCTGTTCTGAAAACATGTAAGCCACGGTTTTCATGATGTTAATATCATTTCCTTTGTCTTCCTCCCCACCCCAAATTTCTGTCTTTCTTATTTTAAGGATCAAAACCAGAGCTGCAGGCCTGACAGACAAGTGTCCTACCACTGAGGTGATCTCCCATTCCCACTGAACACTTTAGCTGAGTATTTATTTCTCTTGTCTCATTCATTTTTCATATTTCCTAACATTTATAGCAGGGCACACCGACTTGGTAACTCTTTAGTCAATGTTGGTTGGATTAAATTAATCGTTAGAAATCAGTAAGGCCAGTTAAAATCATACAAGCTCTGCTTTTTATCCCTAAAGGCACATAAATTTTAGACTATCAAGGTAGGAGGTGGGGAAGAACTTGTAGGAGTTAAAGGGAGTTAAAGGGAAAACAATGATTGGAATATATTTTATAAAAAATGGTTTCAATAAACAAAAACTTCAGTCAATTTATGTAGTTTAATTGTTTTGCTTTAAAGTCATATATGTCATTGTTTATTTTCTATAATAATTTTGGATTTTTATGGAACATACCTGTGACTGACACAAAATTACCTTACAGAAATCATTCACAAAATGCACACATAATATAAGTGCTTCGCATGTCTGCTTATACTTATGGTAGGGGATATTCTAATTTTTAACAAATATTAATAAATATTTATAACTCCTTTGAGATCAATAGATGTTTCTGTAATTTTAGAACTTTTCCCACTAACTGCCATGGGACATGTAGGGCTTGGTGGTGAATGTATCAAGACTAAAATTGAGAAACGTCTCCATCTGTCATTTTGTGAACAACAGAAGTGTTTCACAAAGGCTGCACTTTACTTACTGTCGCTCAATTACCATTTCCTCGCAAGTGACAGAAACAGAAAAGAGACAACGTCTGAAGTATGACGTTTGCACAAATGTATAAGAGACTGTTTCATATAATAGAAACCTAAGCCGCAACTGGTGCCTTTATTTACTCCACAGTGGCTTGAATATCCCTGCAAATCCACGATCCATTATGTGTGCACCACACCCTTGAACTAGTATATCACCCTGTGTGAATCATATCACAATATCTGTTTTGAGCTGGATTTTGCCATTACACCCATCCTATTTGGAATGTCTCCATCTGAAAATCTCCTTGTAAAAAATAAAATATTACTAATAAGTATTTGCATATTTAATTTTGCATATCCACAAAGAACTTCTGTTATAGAGAATTATAATTTTAATTTCCTCATAATTTTTAGAGTTTAAATCAGTGGTTCTCTGTCTTCCTAATGCTGTGACCCCTTAATACAATTCCTCATTTTGTGGTAACCCCAACCATAAGATTATTTTCAATGATATTTCGTAACAGTTATTTGTTACTGTTAGAATTTATCATGTAAATTCTTGTGCTTCTGATAGTCTTTGGTGATACTGGTGAAAGGGTCTTTGAATCCCTAAAGGGTTGGTGACCCACTGTGTGAGAACTGCAGGTTTAAATGGTTGCATGGGTTAAGAACACCATTAAGGAAATTAGTATGGGATTTAGTCATTCTAAAATTACAAAATAATTTTAATATATACTTCACAAGCATAAGTCATTGTAAAGAATAACATTTTAAAATATGGATTTATTGTTGTGTTTTCTTCAAAGTCTTTTAAAAATGAAAATTAGATGTTATTTTACTTAAATAAATGCAGATATTTAGTGAGGCAGTTTTGGTGCTATGTAGTAAAAAAGTAAATTACAATTATATTTTCTCCTGACAAATACATCTTAATTTCAACATATCATGAACAGAATGTTCATCATATAAAATAGTCTATGATCATTTAGCACACACTATATGAATTGAGGTAGATGAAAAAATGATTTAAATTTTATCTTTTGTTTTGAAAAAATTACACCTAGACAATGGCGTTTTAATGTGTTATTACTTCAATGGGGGCTTTTGCTTTACCTAGAAATACATGGAATGGGTCTTATTTGTTTGGTTATGGATAGTATGAGTTCCTTTTTTTTTTTTTTGTAGGTGTATGTAATCACCAGCACATTCAGGATCAAAGTTCATTCAGGAAAACAAGAGGCTTATTTTCCACTTCAAGGACAGGATTTCTGGGTTGTGAAGTATTTTGTTTTAACTTTTATTTTATAACAGCTTAAAGTCATTAAGATATGCATGTGTGATATTCAATAACAGTACACAGAATTCAGCTAATTGTACCTCAAAAGCAACACTGTATTTTAAACAGCATTAGAAAGCCTTGCTTCTGCTGACTTTATCCTAAGTAATCACAGCTCTTCGGTAAATTTGTATGTTAGAGACTTTAGCAGTTCTCTCCTTATTGGGGGTACTTAGGGCACAAGCTTGATAAGACCACTAACGAGCTGGTCAAACACCTGCTATGATACTAGCTCCTACAGCTGAATGAAGCAGGTGACTACTTCAGGACCATCACGTTCTGAGAACAGGCCTAATCCTGATGCGGGTGCCCCCTTACCCACATTATGTACGATACTTTATATGCAACTGATTCTCTGCATTTATTTGCTTCTAGATCCAAAATTTGAAACCTGGAAATGCACACAAGGTTGCAAATAAAGCTGTAGGGAGCAATGCCCTATTTTAAGATTAACATGTATAAGACTGCCCACTTACAAAGGAAGACGGATGCACCAAGTCTGTATTTACAAAGGGTGGGTGGGGACATTTTTCTTTTTACTTAATTCTAGGGCTTCCATACATCCCATGATTCAATGAGGTTTCACTTATGTTATTCACCGAAGGCGTTTTTCCTAGTGAGCCAAACCTAAAATCCCTGCCCACCTCAAAATCTGACTGCCATTCATTCATATCCCTCTGATTTCTGTCATAAACTTTACATCTTCTTATTTCCCTCTCACACTGTCAGCAATTTGAAGAAACATTTCTAATTTACACTTTGAACTCATCTGAAGTAAGTTGAAGAGCAGACAGTAATTATTTGCTGTATAAAATTGAGGAGTTAAGCCAATATATCTTCTCAGAAATTTAAATTTAAAATATGCAATGATTTCAGACAAAAGAAGAGCAGCACAGCCTTCCAGCAGCACAGAGGAGCAGGGAAGATGTCTTACTGAAGGGTTTGGTTAACCATAATGTCTTTGTTGGTGATGCCAATCTCCTTGCTTTCTTCCAGAATGACTGAAATAATTTGTCTAGTCAAAGAGACCATCATAAGTACTGGTAACCTCTTAGAAATTAACCAGTGAGCATTTAATTAACAGATGATTTATAGCTTTATCCTAGTGTTTTTTGAACAGGTTCTCTATAAATAGACTCTTAACTTATTAGTTTTCTTCAAGTCTGATTTAACATCACCACTTCCACATTAATTAATGTGTTAAATTGAATCTATTACATAGGCTTGTGCAAAATATGCCTGAGAATAGTTATTATTTACAATTATAGTTTAACACTGATATTTTATTTATTAAAATAATTTCTGCTCTTAAGCAGTGAAATTCATTCCATTTTGAATGTTGTCATTTATAAAAAATATAAGGTATGCAAATAATATTCTTTTACTAATTAGAAATCGTTTTAATGAATGCCAAATAATGAGTACTTTTACATTTTCTTCATATTATTAACAATAACTTATTTTACCATTAGCCTGCTGAATAGAGAATGTATCTGCCCTTAAAACTGACTTTAGGTTTCAATATTCTGATGAGTAATATCCCTGAGGGAATTTTTAAAGCTAAATCTTTCCCAAAGACACAGAAGGAGCTTTCAGTGAGATTCATAAAACATTATTAATGTGTATCACAGACCATGATCAAGGCTCTACAAAATTTTATAGTATTTTATAGTGGATAAAGATCTCTTAAGATCTCCCTAGTGCTTCAAGGTTTATTAGAAATAATCTTAACCTTATGGCAGAAATGGACCAGTTTGCTGGGCAGCGGATGCTGCAAGGTACTATGGCTTATTGTACATGATGAAGGTGCCAGGATATGCTATCCACATTAATTTAGACTAAGTCACCAGCATCTCAGCTAGCTAGAGATGTCTTCAGTTTAGAGAACACAGCAGCATTATATACTAAGACAAGAACACACAAATACTTTCTAAAGTCGATGTTTCAGTGAGTGGTAGGCTAGGTTTTACTTCTCTGAGATTTGTGTCTGATCTAAGTCTGAAACTCTCTAACTCCCCATCCCTAGATGGCCTGTTTGAGCCTGAGTCTCTGATAGAGTAGGGTGGAGATCTGACTGTGTTTAATAATTTCAATTGGAATATAAATATGAAAATCAACACAAATATCTTGAATGAACCACAGATAATATGTTTCATGTGGAGTGTTTATCCATACTTCATTTATGTTGATTCCTGTTCACTGATTCTTCCCTCATCCCCTTGTCCCTCTTCATTGCTACACTGTTTTATCTCCAATATCCCCCTCCAGTTTGTTTTCTCATCTCCTTCCCCTTTTGTAAAAGTCTGTTTTAATTTTTCAGCCATGTGTTTACCTTTCTTGTTTCCTGGTTTTTCCCCTGATTTTCTCCCACGTGGATACACACGTCTAACAATTAGAAGCTTGGATCCACACATGAGAACAGACAGTGTTTATCTTTCTGAGGCTGGGTCATCTCACTTCCAACGATGTTCTCCAGTTTCATTTATTTTCCTGCAGATTTCCTTTTGTTTATCAAATGGATGGAATTCCACTGCTAAGATTTTAACAGATCCTATTTTCACTTTTTTTTGGACCAGCTCCTGTTAATCTTAACTAAGTGAAAATATGAGATTGAAGAAAAAATATGATCCATTATATTATGACACAGAGAAAAGAGCACTTGTGTTTATTATCAGTAAGTGATTATCAGAGTAAAATATTAGTTTATTTGAGCTTGAAAGCTACAGTTTTTATTTATGATTTATTATATCATGTGATTCCTGATTAAATATGTTAAGTGTATTTAAAATAATTTATCTAAACTACTCTTGATAATAGGCCTTATAAATCTTTTCCTTGATAGGATTATCATAAAATTTAAGTGAGTACCCACTAGTGAATCCACCCAGTTCTGCTGATTAGCACCATTCCCATGGTCAAATAGATGACCCTGGTTAAACTCGGTAGGTCAAAAAGTCAAACCAAAAGACAAGAGTATTGGAAAAGAACCTGTAGGAAGAAGGTCAAGTTTATAGGGATGGAAGAAAAATAAAGGGTTGAGGGAGAATTATCAAAATCTATTATATACATGTATGAAAATGTCAAAGAACACACTAACAGAAAAATTATTCAAAAAATAGACTCTTGTTCCCTAGTAAAAAATGAATTATTCCAATTTAAGGCTCTAGGTTGACTTCTGATAGTCAGATACTGAGTAGAAAGCTTGGATCAATTTCGCTGCAACAACTGAGGCTGAGCGGGGACTAACAACCAACAAGATAATAAAATCATTCCTTTGGAAACATGAGTCTCTCCCAAATAACCACTAAGAGGATTGTACCATATCCACCAGGTTTGCTTATCAGAAGCTTGTTAATCACTTCCTATGTAGAAAACCTTCCTGAAGGACACACTCACTCGTCTCCAGCACATCATGCTGAGGACCTCAGGGTGTCCCCACATCCAGCCTTCTGCAAAAACTTCTGCAAGATCACCTATTTGCTTTGTTCCTTGCCTGTTTTCCTTCTTTACAATGGTATGGTTATCCCAACAACAAAAAGTGATTTATTGTTTTCTTTGTCTAAAATCCTGTGCTAGTACAAAAAGAAAAACAAGAGACAACAAAATCTAATAACCAACTAACAACAACAACTGCTTTTTTTAGTGTAAACATTTGAGTGAGAATTTGGATTTCAAAGATGGTATACTATATAAACCAAAATTTCATGTTGATCAATTGATAGTGAAAATTCTTATAAGATGACTGCATTTTAAATGGGTTTAAACAAAAGAATAAGATTAAATGAGATTATAAAGGCAGGGTGAATTTAATGACTGATGTCATCATAAGCAGGGGAGATAAGGATCCAGAAAAAAATACTGAAAAGAGACAATGTACACCCCAAGAAAGAACTCCTAATATACTAAGGTGTGAGTCACAAACGACTTCTGAGATCTTCTTCATTTTTAAATACACTGTTTATAGTTATTAGTATGTACTATGTAATAATCATCACTCTATGTGAACTAATACAATTGTGATGAAGAAGAAATTTATTCCTTGTTCCACATATGCACCTGTGCCAATGAAATATGCAATCTGGATTTCATGCACAGGATAAGAATATTAATATGAACTTATAGAATAGCTGTAATTATTACAGAGTTTTGAAAAGGTCCATTCCACCTATGAATCAAGGAAATGAAAAATAGGATAACACTGACTTTATCACCAATTAAATACATTTTCTCCTTTTAATTATTTCTGATAACACCCACCCCAATGAATGAATCCCAAACCCATCACTGATAGCTTGTAAATTTGCTAGAGCTCTCATGGGAAATGATTAAGAACCTTTGGAAAGGAGAATTAACATGAAAGTGAAATATGTCTCAACAAGTTCAGGTTTCAAATAGTCTACAAATATTATCTAAAACTTAGAGCTTGTTACAGGGAATGTAACAGTATGGTGCATGCATAAAATGGAATGCTATTCTGTTGTCTAGAAAATGAAGTCATGAAATTTGAAGCCAATTTGATAAGAGTGAGAAAATATTACACTAGCTAAGGAAACTTAAACCATGATAGATTATTTGTTGGTCCTATCTCCAAATCATTAGATGTGAGTACATAGCCTAAGTATCCACAGAAACCATGAAAGTAGAGAAGGATTGGGGGTGTATGAGAATGAGGAATAGAGAGGTTAATAGCAAGTCATAGGTGCTATGAAGGTGGAAATGAGAAAAGAGTGGAGCTTTATTTGGGGAAGGGAGGTCTTTTCTGAAGGAGAGAACGGGAGCAAGGATAAATAAATTATACTAAGAATGTTTGAAAAAGCCACAGGGAATAATATCACTTTATAATTACCCATTTATATAGTGTAGACAGACATGTATAAAATTATGATAGTAGGGAATGATAATGCTTCTCCCATGGGGCCTATTCTAGCCAACAACAGCCAAGCTCCAGGCTCTTCGAGAAGTTGGTCCATGGAGTCCAAGTGATTCCCAAAACAGCATAAGCTGTTCCAGTTACCCTTTGTTGCCTCCTGGAATTTGAAGGTAAACCCCTACTTCTGAAGTCACCATACATTTCAGTCACAACACTTGGAAACATTGAGCTGCAACTAACTTAGGTGCCTCCTCTTGAAGGAATACCTCTTACAATGTTGAAAATGTTATGCAAGTTTCCAAGAAAGAAAAAGCAACTAATAGTCTTACCGAGCTGTGACATTTATTAACCACAGCAACGACCACCATAGCAAGGTAGCCCAAAAGGTGAAGTAGTGGTACTGATATCTTGGTAACAACACGTAGGTGTTTAATTTGACCTAATACCCATGCAATAGAAGGAATTCATGCTCTGTACTGCAAACCTAACAAACTACTCAAGATAGCTAAGAATATGAAGCCTAAGGGAGAAGCTACTACTACTGCCACTTCCTTAAACCAGTATAATTCCTAATATTATTCCTCATACTCATCTCTATACACACAGATAAGTATAGCTTTTACTCATCATCAAAGAAACCTCCTTTTGCATCAGATAAAGACAATTACATAAAACCACAATTGTTCAGACTGTAGGGGACATCTGACCATGAGGTACTGGCTAGTTTCATATCAACTTGATACAAACTAGAGAAATCACAGATGAATACGCCTTGATTAAGAAAACATTTCCAAAATGTCCAGCTGCAAGAAAGAGTGTAGGGCATTTTCTTAATTAGTGACTGATCGGGAAGGGCCCAGGCTATTATTGGTGGTGCTATCCCTGGGCTGATGGTCCTAAAAACAAGCTGAGCCAACCCAAAGAATTGCTTGAGTTTGTTTGTAAGACCATGTACTGTAGCGGGGGCAACAGCAAAGTCATTATAAAGACTGTGATGTGGATGCTTTCTTTATGAAGTTTAAAATTGTGCAATCTACTCAGCATACATGGGTGTATTAAGAGCAACAGTGGTTTAGCTTCTATATATGCCACATAGGTTTAAAATTTTATACATGCAATTTTTAGAATTAAATTTCTTTTCTGAAAAAATATTTTGGGTTCTTTGGATTTTTGAAGGGTAATTATCATGTAGTGAATATAGAGTTTCTGGAAACAAATTATTTAATTCAAATAGTAACTCTCCCTGTCACTAGGTAGACCATCCTTGATACATGCATCAAGCAACATTAGTAATCACCCTTTTGTGGAATGAATATACATATATAATGTATATGTATATATAAACATATATGTGTTTGTGTGTGTGTAACAAGCATTTCATACACTTGATTTCACTATATACTGCCAATTTTAATATCAAATAAGTATTTGTTCTTCTTTGTGTGGAGATTGAAAAGTACGTGTACTCATCAACACAGATGCAATAGAGAGGCCCTAACATGCCTTATCCTGATAGATAGTCTAAGCTTTACTTAACCCTGTGAAAAATTTTGGAGTGTCTTCTACTTGGTTTTTAGGAGTACTTCCCACACTAGCAACCAGGCCATCTGTCATTTCCATCTTTTGGGGGGTACCAGATTAGTCAGACAATACATCCACTCAATGCCTCCAATGAAGTGCTCCCAAGGCATTTTTTATATTAAGCTACAGGAATTATGTAGCACTGTTAATTGCCTCAAGCAAGTTCTCCCTATTCCTGATGAAGCAATGAGAGGTTTGTTTTCTCTACTGAACGGCCACTCCCCCCTTTCAATGTTGTAACATTGACAGAGGAAGCTAAGGAGTGTTGACTAAGGTTAGCCAGTTTGCTTATTCTGCCTTCCCACAATAGTATGACCCAAATGTCCCTCTAATGGGGTGCTTTCCTAGTTGTGCTTTGGAAATCTGCCCCCCTCTAATGTGGATATATTATCTCATTCAGAATTATGGCACCTTACCTCTAAATTTGATATAGCCTTCATTATCGCCCACAAGGCATGAATGACTGTGAGAAAAATTCTGGGACCTGAGTCAGAAAAAAATCATACTCCCCTTCTCCTTACAAGATACTCAGTCCTTATGGACAGACTTTCTCAATTTTCAACAAATGATGACAGGTTTTCCTGGCATGCTGGATAATCATTTCCCTCAGGACAGGTGACTTTCTGTCCTCTAATTGTAGAATTAAAGATGAAAACTTCTGCCATACTATCAAAAAATTCCATCCCCCAGGCCTCTATAACCTTTACAGATGACAAGAAAACTAATTTTGGGTTAATAATAATGGTAGTTAATCATAAGGAAAGAGCCTATATCCAATAAAATCCTGGATCAGTACAACTAGAGGAGTAATTGGTGGTCCTTAAGGTATCAGCAATGACCTAATCAGAGCCCATGAATATTTTCTCAGATTGCTGCTATGCCACACAATCATGCCAAAAAATTCTTTTGCAAAATTAAATTCCCAAGAGGATTCCATCTCTACAGCCATGCAAACTATTCAAGATTTATTACAGTCCAGAGGACACCCCTGGCACATATCTCACGTCAGGTCTCATATGGGGCTGCCAAGAATGTCAGCAACAGGCAACCACTTAGTAGACCACCTAATTAGGAATATGGCAGTGTTTTTGCCTTTGCTGGACCAGGCTAGGCTCCTCCATCAGCCATTTCATTTGTCCACCCACAAATTTATACAAGCTTTTTACCTGGTTTACCCACGCCCAGCTGTAAATGTTTAATCAGAGCCTATGCAACTTAACACGGATCCATCCATTGGAACTATCTACTACATTCCTTGGACAAGTATGGGATCACATAAAATCTCTCCTAGATTCCTCTAAACTTGTTGCATGGTGCCTTATGGGAGGGTTTGTGGTGGCTCTAATATTTCTGCTTAAGTGTCTCCTACAGCTAAGATCCTGACAAAAGCAAATGAACAAGGCAACACTCAAGATGTTAATTGCTATGGAGCATGCTGAACCAAAACCTCCGAAAGAGGTGCTCCATGCTTGGCTAATGCAAATGCATGAGGCCATTTAAAGCCCTAATTCTTCTAAAAGTCTCTCCTTGCTTCTAACTTCTTGGGATCTTCTGGGGACCCAACTCTGTGAAGAATGGTAGTAAGAGGTTGTCAGTGGGCCAACCTAAGACAGGCACAGGCCAAAAATGATAGGGGGGGTTATAAAAATCCAAAACTCCCACTAGGCCGCCCAATAAAAAATAAATAAAAAAAGGTGAGATGTGTCAGGACAATAGCAAAAGCACAAGTAAGCACAAACAAACTCACAAAGAATAAGCAAAATTGGCCAAAACAACTTGCCAGTGGATCAAAAACATGATAACTAATGGTGCACACTCCTAGCATGCACAACATGCCAGCAGTGACTGCCAGGTTCAAAAGGACCAACCAAAAATGTTCCTGTAGCTGCTTAGTTTCCCTAACCCCATAAAAATCCCTCAGTTTTTTACAATGAAGAGCTTTTACATTGGAATCTCTCAGAGTCTGTGACGTTGCCTCTACGTCTTCTTCCCCCTTCCCCCTAGGAAATGGGAATGACACAACAGGCACAGCAACAAGCCTGCAACAAGCATCCTTTCCCCTTTTCCACTTTTAGCTCAGGCTTCCTCTGGTTTCTTGGAATTTACTCCTAAGTAAACTACTTACACTCAAACCCTTGCTTCAGGTTGTGCCTTTGGCAAAACAAAAAGACATCCATCAACATCATATTCATTTTGAATTACACCTAGGTGCCGTGTCCAGCTACGAATCTCACTGTCTTTTCCTTTCTGTTATCATGTGCAGCTTTCGCACAGATAATTTTTGCTGTTTGCAGAATGCCATTTAGGACTTAAGCTGTGCTCCTCCAATAAATGTGTATACATATTGGAGTATGTGTATGTGTATATATGTATATATTTATGTACCTAGTGCTAGCCTTCAGATCCTTGTCATGTGTTTTCAATCTTCATTGTCTAACCTTATTTAATCTGTTGGCCATTTTATTGCACTTGTAGTCAAAGCAAACCTTCCTTTATTTTCCTCTCTTTTAATAGTCATTGTTTCTTTCTCTATTTTTTTCTGATAGAAGGTATCTGAATCTGAAATAAGTTCCTCTAATTTATTAATAAGTTATATGTTTTTTGATCTAATTTACCTGAAAAAAACCTGAACATATTGCAAATATTTGCTTTATTTTGAAAGATAGCTAGGAAGTGTTTCTTTTCTTATTTATGGAGTTTCTATTGCTTCTTACTTCTAAAAAGAAAAGAATAGAGCTAGAAGGTAGATTTAGAAGGTTTTTTCTTTCCAGGTTACTGAGTTTGTATCCTGCTTTTTAAAAACATCATATTTCATCCTGTTTTCTTCTACAGTCACATGAGTGTATTTTTCTGCTCAGAACCCACAGCAGAGACTTTTATGATTCACAGGCACTCACAGAGGTCACGGCTCACACATGGAAAAGTTGGCTATAGGAGGGAGCCAGCAGGATGATTTAGTAGTTGTTTCAATCTGTCTCCTTTGACACCTAGTAATGATAGACTATCTTAAGGAAAGCCAGTTTATCTGTCCAGATCATGAGAACAGTTAAAAAAGACAAATCCCTATCCTTCCTCAGTGCTATGCTGATGAGGCCTGCATAGACAAAGAATACTTTTAACACTATACTATTGCTTTGGGGCATACTTAGTCTCATAATCACAGTAGTTCCAGTAATGATAATAGAGTCGAGAGTTATTAATCAAGTAGGCACCTTTTTAGAAGTCCATTTTTTTTCTCGGTAAGACACAAGGATTTCAGTAATTATGTGAATTGCATAGTTGAAAACAAATGAAGAAATTTTACCTTTCAGAAATTCAACATGAAAATTCAGACTAATTAAACATTTCTCTTAAAAGTTTCATGACTTTATAATGTTCCATTTAATGTAAGTCACTCCCATATCTACCACTACTATTTTAAAGATGTCTTCAAATGAACCTAGTGACTTACCTCACTTTTAAGAAAATGCTCTTTTAGTGAGATACTATTTTTTTTTTTTGCAAAAGTAAATGCTGGTAGCTTTCTTATACACCAAGATTCCTTTTTAGCTTTTGAGATTGAAAAAACTGTATGTATGATCTCATGAACTTCATGCAGGGGAGCGCCAGTGAGGATATGAATCACGAGTGACAGCTTCTTACAACCTGATGAGGACTTTTCAGACAAGCAGTACTTGTTATTTAAGATATCTACTCGATAGTTGATAGGAATCTAATCAATGGTATCTTGCTGAATGCATTATTTAAAATTTATTTTACAATCATAGGTCATCATGTGCAACAATGTCATAATGTATTATTTCATGTTAGATTATGTTTGCATAACATTTTGGAAGTGCTGGAGGCTGAGTGGCAGGGATTCACTGGGACAATAAAGTATGAGGGACTTGTTACACCATGAATTTATATTTTTCTTATTGTTACTAAATTGCACATTATTCTCTTGGTTTTTCTACCCCTGATTCAAGCGAATGGTACTGTATTCTATATCTTCCTTCCCTTTTATTGAAACAGGGTTTTGTCATGCAGCTAAGGTTTGCCTCATACAATCCTCTTCCATCAGCATTCCAGTGGTGAAGATTACAGGTGTGCTTCACCATACCCAACCCCTCTACCTCTCACAGGATGATTGTCTGTGTTTTAATTACTCCAAGAATCTCTTACGTAATTTTGAAAATAAAACATCACTAAACATTCTTTACCCATTATAACCCAATAGATCCTGAATGTCCTCATTCCATTGATGTTATTGTCAATAGAGCAGTCAGAAACTGGCATATTGTAGGTTTCTTACATTTTAAGAATAGGTTTATATATGGTAGAAACAATACATATTCTCTAAGAAGGAATTTTAGGTAAAATATTTGTTTACAATATTTTATGTGATTAATTTTATTTGGCAACTTAATACAATATATTTAGATTATTCCTATCTCTTGTTTCCTTCCTATTCTTACCAACTCAACTCCCCACTCTCTATCGGCTCCTATAGAGACATCACTGTGCCCAGTTGTTCGGATCTATCCATCAGAGTCTGGTAGGATTATCAATGGGCACAGAATTGAAGGCCATGTTTCTCCCTCTCTTTGAATCTATCAGCAGAAAGCAATTCAGCAATGAGAGGTAGGGCACCCTGAGTTTCTTTTCTATGCATATCTGACTGTTGACACACTCATGTTTGTTCACATGCAGTGTAGACAACTATATCTGCTGTAAGTACATGATTTCAGTGGCTGTGTCTTCACCAGGAGATAGAATTGCATGGCTCTTCTCCCTATCTTCCAGCCTTTGTTCACTCAAATGTAATTACTTCCAATTTTATGGAAAGGTAATATGTAACACTATTTGATCTATTGATCTTCTATTACATGGCAAACAATAACTTCTTACTTGACTGTAACACCATAAAAGTGGAAATTTTGCTGAGTTTTTATTTAAGCACATAGAGATATTAAACTTTATATCATTTTTTTGCTACAGTGAAATCAGCCCACGGCAACAATGAAGACTCAAAGAATAAAGTAAAAATAGTTCTATTTTTAGCCTTTCTATGTGAAATTTAAAAAGACACACCCTGGAGGAGAATTGTTGGGGTACATATATGTGTATGGAGAGCAAAATAGAAGAAGCAGAGTATTAGTGCAGGCTGTTAAAGCCCGGGCTGGGGAAGTGTGCTTACAAAGGCTGAGTGGGGCTTTGCAGAATTACAATGTGTTCTTAATGTGAGTTTATTTTATGAACATTTTAATTGTTAATATTTATAATTTAATGACAGGAGCCCAATGTGTTTATAAGCTTTTCACAGTAATGGAGAATAATGGCAACAATAATGTTGAACAAATGGAGATTTTGCATTTTCACTTTTTGGAAAATTGTCTTTGGTTATATAATGCAATATGCCAGAACAGCTGATTCATTTGTATGACTTCTTCTGTTTTTCAGAAAAGAACGATTAGGTGGCATTCAGTATACATACTGGCAAAAAAAAATATCTTTTTGGCAATGAATTCGATAGCTAAATTTTTGAAAGAATTGAATATTTATAATCTTCTGCTAAGTAATCACATAAGACTTTATGATGATTAAACCAATTAGTTTGCATACAATATACAATCATAGCATCTAATATGGGTCAGGATCTAAGTAATATTATTTAGATCTTTCACAGATGGATATACTTTTTAAACAATACCAATCCAACCAATTGGCATCAGTGAACATTTTCTTTGTGCTTCTTTGCTCTTTGGGCCTCCTACACATTGTTTCTCTTACAGGTTGAGTGTAGCAGCGAAAGCTGTAACAAGATTGGGTAACTCCACATGAGAAAGGTGGTCAGTGCTCTCGCTCAACATTTAATATCTTAGTGATGAGACTGAGACTCCCTGAGCATCACAATCTGAATGACCAAGACCTGTGGGTCTTGTCTGGATATACACTGCAGTCTTGCATCTCCAGCTCAGCACCAATGCTGGAGTCCAGATGGACTTACAAACCCCTGGGATATCTTAAGTCCTCCAGATCTGCGGGAGAGAGTAGGAATTTTGTTTCAATAGTCTGGCTAGACTGATAGAAGTCATTGTTTTACTAATTCTTACTCATTATTTACCTGCAAAATAATAAAAAATAATTTAAAAGTTATGCACATTGCTCCCCAGAGTTCACATTTTAGTGAAACAAACAGGTAAATGTGTATATAACTGACTCTATTTAATGTTATCTGACCTAAGATTTTTTTTTTTCAGGAGTTAGCTAAGGAATAGAGTTGACAACTCTAATGTGGGGTCAAAGGGTATATCCCACTAACTGTAAATGTGTGTGCGTGTGTGTAGGCTAAAAAGTGAAAATAGGGAGGAATGGAAATAAAATAATTTAACACAGTAAACATTTTGATGAAGCAGGGTTGGGTTTTTTGTTTGTTTTTGTGGAATTGGGGTACAATGATAGGCATGGTACAAGGAGTACCATGGTACAGGGAATGAGCATCCAGGAAAGGCCAATATCAACAAGAACAAATAAATCTGTGTTATGAGGAACTTTCAGGTGGCAGTAAGTACTGTCTTTTGGTCTGTTTCACCCAGAATCCACATCTGCCTGAAGATGTTACTGCTCATATATTGTACTACCCATAATTTCAGGACCTGTTTAGTTTTCACTCTGAGAATTCTGTCACAATCAAGTATGCATAAGTATGCCCTTACTAGATGAGAGGATCCTTGAGCATATTCTCATATTTCCACCAATTATTGAATTTAGTCTTCTACTAAGTTTTAGCTTGCATATAACATGTCATTAAAATCAACCATCTAACAGTCAGCAAACACAAATAGGAATTTTGATAACTCAGTAATTACTTGAAACTGAATTTCTGTAATAGTTAATTTTATATGACTTTTTATATACTATCTCATTAGATTTTAAATCTCCAATTTAAAGAGTAATATTAATTTATTAGTTAATTTTTGTAATAAATCATCAATTTATTGCTTAATAGTTAAACAATTAATTGATTTATTTAATAAATCATGATATTTTAAAAATTATTTGGGACATGGTTTTGATATTTCACTGCTAGTCTTCTGTAGATCAGGACCATCAGGTTCCAATTTACAAGAAATGCCAGAGAGGGCACTGCTATTTACTCATCTGTGATGTGGAGTGTCCTGATAGTCCAGCTGACAAATGAATGGCTGACTTGAAAGACTGAGTTTTGCAATAGCTTCCATTTCTCACTGTAGGGCCCCCGAACCATCACCTTGAAAGTCATTTGTTGCTTTCCTACCATACTGATGTGGGAGCCTGTAAGTGGCCTTAACGTCAACTCTAAGGTGCTAAATTTTACCGCGAGATCAATTTCCACCGTGTTTTTACTGCCGAATACATTTTTTAAAGGATGCATTAAATTTGGAGTCTGTCTAAAGGATGATTGCTAACAGGTTGTTTCAGGAGAAAACAAGTGGTGCACTCGTGTGAATATTTGTCAGACAGTGCCCTCCTATACTAGATTATTACAGATGGCAGGAAGGAAGCATTCCCAGTGATGTGACAGGGGAGATTTATCATCAGAAGTAGGTGGTTTCAGAGAGTGCCGGCATTACTGTACCTACAGTCTTGTAAAATATGTGAGGATCCCAGTTCATCTATCATTAAACAAGGCGCTCACCTGCGCACTACATTCAGAAGCTCTCTTCTTTTTTTTTATTGAGAAAAAAACAATTTCCTACTCCTCCCAGCCTCCCACCCCCCCCCCCCACTCCTCTCCCCCTCCCTCTCAAGTCTGAAGAGCAGTCAGGGTTCCCTGTCCCGTGGAAAGTCCAAAGTCCTCCCCCCTTCGTCCATGTCTAGGAAGGTGAACATCCAAACTGGCTAGGCTACCATGAAGCCAGAACATGAAGTAGGATCAAAACCCCGTGCCATTGTCCTTGGCTTCTCAGCAGCCCTCATTGTCCGCCATATTCAGAGAGTCCGGTTTTATCCCCTGCTTTTTCAGTCACAGTCCAGAAGCTCTCTTGAACACGTGCCCATCCTCCTTCTTTTGCTGTTAGTGTGTTATTGTAGTGGGCAATTTAGCAGTTTGCTGCTGTATGTCATATGCACACTTAAATGAAAGGGTAAAATGCACAGGCAAAGAGAATAATCCCATTTAGACTCTCCTGTCTGAAAACTGATGATAAAACTGACACAGTAATTTTGTGGTATTTTGTCTCTCTGATTTGCATGCATTCTGTAAAGAAAATATTTACTTCAGGCAATTCACCCTAATTCATGTAGACTAGGGACTGATTGGTTTGGCTTGAAACCCCAGCTCTGGGTCTGGTTCCTTGGACAATGATACTGGTTCCTCATGCCCTCCTTGCGCACAAACTTCCTTATGTAAGATTTAATTCATCCAAGGACTAAAGGCAAAACTTAAGTTTTCTCATGTGCTGCACTCAGAGAAGCACCTCCTTGTCTTTAGTGCCATTGTGCTATGGCCTAGAAGCCATCAGCTCTGCCCCAGAACTCCCACTTGAAATCTGGTTCATGGAGGAGGTAGCATTTTGTCATATTATGAAACCTCTTCTGCCTCCATTTATTCAATTTTGAAATGAAAATGATCAGGAATGCAATAATGTTTTTAAGAAACTCAACACTGAAGGTACAAACTGTATAGCATAGAGATCACAGTAAGCATGAAGTCAGATGAGTTCCCTTTGTTATAGAAACATCATTAAGAGTACTGTTTTGTTTGTTTGCTATTTTATTGTTAGAAACTACTTTTAATTATTTTTGTCTCCTAACGTCCTATAATTTCACTGAAACCTTAGTTAGCACGGACCCAACCTGTTTAACCTTCCCAAGTAAAAGAAAAACAAATAAAAAACACTGCAAATGTGAAGATAAACAGAGTTTCTAATTGATGTCAACTACTTTTCCCAGAGCAGACAAGGTATGTCAAGGAAATATTTGCTACTATCATGTACTTTGAAGTTTGACTCTCACATCTTCTCCTCCTGTACCCATGAGATTTGCTTTAGGAATCTTACCGGCTCTCCTTTAAGGCCACAGTTTTCACCTGTCATATGTTCATGCTGAATAAGGCATGTAGACAGACCGATCCGGCTGTTTCTAGACATGTACTTGGCGTATTAGTCTAATATTTTTAATTCTAGAACTCTTTCAGGGAAAAGAAGAGATTTCTACTTTCTACTTTTATTGTGGTTGTGAGATTATGTATGCAAAAGCTTTAGTGTGAAATATACAGGTAGTGATGCTGGCTGCAGTTTTCCATCCTTTATTGACTCTTTGGCAATTATTCCATACAAAATCACCATTCAGTAAATAATAAATTGACTAAATGTCAGTAAATGACTTTATATTTGAATATATGAAGAATGATAAAATTGCTGCTCACTTCTTACAGTATAGACTTGGAGTTTGCCCTCTTTTGTGATCATCTACTTCATTTCTAGTCTTGGTCAAAATCATATAAAAGTGAAACGCACTAGTTGATGGTAAGGAAGCTTTTAGTGTAAAGTACTTACTACAGTCATTATACTTTTATGTTCATTATATTAAATTATACACATGCAAAGCTGTGAGTTGGGACTATATCCTTAGGCAATGGGAAGTTGTTTATAAAGGAAGAAGTGGCACAATGAATGGAACATTTTAGAAAAGCCAACCTAAATTTAATATTTGAGGTGGAAAAGTCCGTGAGAAAACTGAATAACAACTTCTAGATTTTTGTCTGAATGGAAGAAGTCAAATCAGGAGAAATTCAGGTAGGCTACCTACAGAACTCCTCTCACTGCCAACCCAGACTCAAACCCCAAGTCTCATCCCTAGCCACACAAGGAACACCAGCTGCAACCTTCCCTAATCCATGTCCATATCACCTGGGGATCCCACAAACCATTTCCAACTCATACCCTCCACCTCTATTGCTTTGACCCAGACCCCAGTTCTAGCAGGCACCCCTTATGAAGCTAAGGGTGGCTCCTCCCAGGGAAACAAGTAGGCTGACCTACTACTACCTCCTACTGTTCCTCAGATTCAATCCCCCCCCAATCTCATTCACAGCTCTGTAGCAGGAATCTTGCTGTGGTTTCCCTTTCCTCTCTGACCTCATACCCAAAGGATCACAAAGATCTTTCCTTCCCCCAACTGATCCCAATATTCCAGCCTTCAACACCAGCAGGCATCCCCCGAGAACACACCATCTGAACAGGACAGGAAAACCAGCAACACAGGATGGATGTAAAAACAGGATTCATCCTTCTGCTGCATCTAAGAACTACATCTCAACATCAAGGATAAACATTACCTCAGTCAGGGTAAAGAGTGAGGAAAGATATTCCATGCAAATGAACATATAAAGCAAGCTGACATAGTTATTTTAATAGCTAACAAAATACACTTCAAACCAAAACTAATCAAAAGAGATAAGGAAGGACACTATATACTCATCAAAGAAAAAAATCCACCAAGATGACATTTCAATTCTTAAAATTTATGCCTCAACTGGGCTTTAATCCCAGCACTCAGGAGGCAAAGTCAGGCGGATCTCTGTGAGTTCAAGGCTGGCCTGGTCTACAAGAGCTAGTTCCAGGAAAGGCTCTAAAGCTACAGAGAAACCCTGTCTTGAAAACAAAACAAAACAAAAACAAAGAAACAAAAAATTATGTCCCAAGGGCACCAAAGTTTTTAAAAGAAACACTATCACTGCTTAAATCTCACATTGATGCCCACACTTGCACAGCCACTATGGAAATCAGTATGGCAGTTCCTCAGACAGTTGGCAATCAATCTGCCTCAAAACCCAGTTATATTTCTCTTTATCATATACATATACCAAAAGAATGCTTCATCTACTACAAGGACACTTGCTCAACCATGTTCATCGTGGCTTTTAAAATTATAACTAGAAACAAGTTAAGTGAACCTCAACAGAAGAATGGATAAAGAAAATGTGGTACATTCATGCAGTGGAATATTACTCAGCTATTAAAAATAATATCTTGAAATTTGCAGGCAAATGAAGAAACTATAAAAAAACCATCCCAATTGAAGTACCCCCAGAATAAGGAACATAAATATGGTATGCATTCACTTATAAGAGGATATTTGCATTTAAATAAATGATAACCAAGCTACGATACATAGACCAAAAAAAGTTTGGTAAAGAGGAAGGTCTAGAGGGGCATACATGGATATCCTGGGAAGGGGAAAATAGAACAGGTTTTATGGGCAGACCATATAGGGGTGGGATGGGAGTGGAGGAATCTGTTGAGGGGGTGGTAGGGTGGAGGGCAAGAGTGCAGCGGCAGGGAAGGACAGCTGGAATCATGGAAGCATCTGGTGGTGGTGTGGAAATCTAGTGCAGTGGAAACTTCCTGGAATCTATGAAGGTGATCCCAATGAAGACTCGTAGCAATTACTCCTAGTAATTAGGAATCTCTACTGTCCAGCTCTTGTTACCCAGGTGAGATTCCAGTGGTGGAACTGTATTGCATTCAACTGAGGTGTTGGTCAATGGGGCCCATGGAAATCACCAAACAACCCTGGATGTTGCTAAGACAAAAGATTGCTCTCTGGAAACTGACTTTGTGAGAACAACATCCACATAAATCATTGAACGGGAAGTTAAGTTGGTGCCTAAATGGATCTCACAACCCTACATTCTAGTCTTCTGGGCAGGAAGGTGACTAGAAAAAGAAATGGAGACACCAATTCATCCACAAAAACCTTTGACCTACAATCTGACTTGCCTCTAAAATATGCTAGGGCAATGGTTCACAGAGCTTGTGGCAGTAGCCAACCAATGCTTGATTTAACCCAAGGCTCATTTCACAAGAAAAAACCCACACCTGACTCTGTTTGGGTTAACAAGAATCAGAAACTAGGTAGACCAGAGGCCTAAGGTAAAACCAAACAACACTACTGATCAAAAAAAATCAATAAAAGATTCCTAATAATATTCCGGTGTACTCATAGATCAGTGCCTTATCCAGTAAGTATCAGAGAGGCTTCTTCTGGTAGCAGAGGGAAGCATTCAGAGAAAAGAAAAAAAAGCAGGCAAATCATAAGATGGAAGCTGTTTGATGAGATTTGATCAGATACATGGGTATAGGAGAAAGGGGACTTTTTAAACAGAAGGGTACCCAAATAATTACAGTATCAAAAACATAGGTCAGTGGAGTCAGAAAACATTTTATGTAGTTGTGGAGATTGAAGCTAAAAATTCGTCATGACAGCTTGTGCAAAGCCTAGGACAGAAAACAAAGGAGGGGAGATTGGGCTCCACCTTTGGCCATGTTAGTTTTTGAGGGCTTCATTGCCACTGGGGTCATGTCAACATGAGTGGCCTGTGCAGTCAAACAGGACTGAGCCCTAGCTGCTGCTTTGGGCCACGTCTAGGTCCTTGGTCCAACATCACATAGGAAACAAATGTGTTGAAATCCAAGGATCATGTGGAGACAGTCTGTCCCTTGCTGGCCCCAGGATAGCTGGCCCTGTCCTTTTATGAACAATGCAACAGAAGAGCTGGTGCCATCAACACCCCCCATGCGAGAGCTGACACCTTGGAAGAGATGGTCCCACCTCTCACCACAGACATGGGAGAGCTGGCCCCAGGGGCATGAGCCTAAGAGAACCTGCTCTTACCCTTGTTTAAAAAGGGTAGTGCCAGTGGCCTGGAATGACCAGGTCAGCTATCACCCAGATGCACATCCTGGACCATGGGTTAGCCCACACTCCAAGCTGCACCATCAGTGTCCTACTGGACTGTGCAAGGAGACTGGTCCTGTGGAACGATGGCAGTGGTATCCTCGTGACTCTGGGCAACAACAGGATATCCAAGAGGAGTTTCAATGAGGGCCCGGTGATGATGGTGTACCATGATGGTATACTAGAAACCAGAGGTTTTGAACCAGACCAGGACTCATTGTAGGAAACATTTTGCAGGCGGGAATGTTTGGACAGAAAGGAGTCTACTGCATTACGTGTTGCAACTCCTGATGACACTAGGATTTAGGAAGAGGTGTTGAAAAGATGGAGGCATGAGGTGGGTTTTTTGTTTGTTTTGTTTTTTTTAAACTAATTCGGAGTGCATACTTACTGCAGGGTGAGAGGTAGATATGGAAGGACTGGGAGGTGAGTGGGACTGGAGTGCATGATGTGAAATTTCCAAAGAATCAATGAAGAATTATGTTTAAAAAACAAACGAATGAATGAATAAACAGACAAACAAAAGACAAAGAGGGGGATGGCTGGATGACACGTGTTTCTTTGGAAAGAATTTCAATGGAGCTTGTCTTCATTTGGTGAAGGAAAAGGGGAAGATTTGGTGATTTATTTTGGGGTGATAAATGCTACATCAAATTATTTATGAAACCTAAATGCTGTCATGTGAATCTGAAAAATGTATATTAATGCAAACAAATTAAATAAATAATTGTACATTTCTTATATAACTAAATAATAAGCAGCATCTAGATGTGAAGTGAAATACTTTTTGTAATTGTATTTAGAATCCTGTGTGTGTGGCTATGGCCTACAGTAGTTATTCTTCTTAAAAGGTCTGCATGTACATTTGTAGTGCAAACAGAATAGATTCCTTTACTAAACAACAGAAACTAAACACAAAGTCTTTTCCTCTCTAAAGTGGAAATGTCTACTCACTGTTCTTTCGATCAAATAAGTTCCCAGAAAGCTCTTTTTAAAACATGTTTTCCTATCTCTGCATTGGCTTCTGGTTTGCACAACAGTATGCTCAGGCCTGCAGAACTCCTTTCATTTGGGTACAGTTCTAAAAACTGAGGGATAGAATGTATGGGGAGATAACATTTATTTTGTACATATGTGTATGCGTGGTGTTCATTTGTGGCTGTGTGCATGCATACATGTGGGTGTCATAGAGGCCAGAAGAGGGCACCAGATTCTCTAGATCTGGAGTCACAGGTAGTTGCAAGCTACCCAATGTGGGTGCTCGGAACTGAAATTCTTGTTTTCTGTAAAACACTCTGAGCTCTTAGCCTCAGAGCCATCTCTCCAGCCTGGGCAAAGATATCCTCACACTCTGATGAACAAAGATGATAAATAGTTGATTTTTTTCAGTAGTGTCAATAACTAGAAACGAATAGAGAACGTGTATGCGTGTGTGTGCTATGATGTGCGTGCTCTTGCATAGGTATGCACACATGTATCTTCTAGAGAGTCGTCAGAATTCTATGGAAGGAACAGGTGAACTGGGAGACATTTGGGTAATTTCACAGATGTATCTGCTTGCAGAGAGGACTCAAACAATCCCATACGCCATGCTGTCGGTGCATGGTCTCTAAGTTTTAGATATAGGTCTTTATGGGAACAATATGCCTGACCTAATGACTTGGAAGGAATAATTTTGAGAGCCTTCTGATAACTTTCTCTAAAATACCATTAGCAAATGCATTTTAACTGTTGACATAGTATCCTCAGGACATGGTAGAGCACTAGTGAACTCATGGCGGCTGTGGTTGCCCACATAAGACCTGCACAAGATCAATCGAACCATCATTTTAGCATAGATAGAGGTTTCACAAGGTCCTGTCTAGTGTGTGTGTGTTTATGTTGTATATTGTTACCATTTTGATATAACACGTGAGAGAAGAAGGTATCTGGGGCGTATATTCCAGTCCCCCATCTTGGAAGGCATGGTGGCTGGACCATCTTAGACCTTAGTGGAGAAGCCTGTCACAGTGCCATGCACATGGCAGAGAGCTCTGACCTAGACCTAAACACTGGCACAGCCTTTGAAGACCTGCCTCCATGACCTTTAGGCAACTTCTCCCCTTGAAGGTTCTACAGCCTTTAACATAGTACCACATGTTTGGGGTTAAGCATTAAAGTGAACCTATAAGTACATTTCAGGTTTAAGGCATAGCTGGATATAATTCTCAGCCTTACAATGAACCATGCAAAATGTGTACATATTTCTTGTGACACGCAGATCCTTTGAGAACACACCTATGGAACGAACTCCAAGCAGCATGAGACCATGTGTATGAACGAAAGATAAGAATGATGCTGCCTCAAATACATTAATATTGTTAATGTAATATATTAATAGTAGTATAACCAAAGTGAGAATTTAATTTTGTATACTAATAATAAATATCCCTAACCATTGTTCTCTCCTTGTCCACAGTGCACACACAGACACACACACAAATTAGTTAATCGATAATGCTTTTTTCATAACACAACCTAGAGAAAACTTTAGTATTATGTTTATATGATATAATATTGTCCAGTGGCTAGCAGACATTTCAAAACAGAACAAAGTGAGAAAACAGTCACTGTATTGCAAGAGACATTTGTCATCTTCGTAATTTGTAGGTAGATTTTTTTTAACTCAATCCCAAGCATTGTTGTGAACCAGAAGAATCCTCCTTTATTCTTAGGTGATTTGAAATCTAACACATTAGAAATATGGCTCATTCAGACTTCAACCACAGGGGAGGTATACCAATGGGTTTAAAGGATGAGTGTTTTATTATTTGTGGAAGCAATTTATTACGTAGTTGTGACTAAATACTATTAACTTTCTCTGAACTCAGAACCACAGTAATATGATGCCCACCCAGCCCATAGCTTTGCAGCACATTCCATTAACCTCACATGTTTCAACTATTTTAAATATTAGTTCCATTTCAACAAACAAAGTCCTGCAATGCATTCTGGTAAATTAGTCTCTAATAAGAAGAGACTAGAGCATGAAACTCCAACAAGAATGTTTAATGGAATACAAATATCCAATCTAGAGGCTCTAATAAAAGTCTCCTCTCTTTGGGTGAAGGCCCTTGGCTATTCCACAGAAACCATCATACGTGGCTGCCCTCAAAATGCATTATAGATCAGACTTGTAATCTTTCCTTCTACAAATGGCACAAGAATTGATTTCAATTATCATGTAATACTGATTTCCCTCTCCTGTCAAAAAGTTCTCTGTACACACGAAACTAAAGGTTGTCGGCTTGAGCTCATTTACGGAACTTTTAAGGACTATTGATTTGTCTGTGAAATTTCTACTTCTCTCGTAGTTACTGGAAGGATACCTCAGAGGTTGAATTAGATGGCTGGATTGGCCAGCATGCCGATAGGCTTAGCGAAGACTGATGAAAAAGAAACTCAAAATTTGTCAGGATGCATTTTGTAAATTAGGTTAACATGATTGATTATACTAAGCCAAAATTTCTCATGGAGCATTGGCCTGAATTTTAATTATCTCTTTTCTTCCTGCTTGGTTTTGTGCTTTGGTACATGTCTTTAATGTCCGCACATTAACCTTTGGAGAAATTATGAAGTGGTTTAAAAATAAATTGGACTTATGTCTTTGGAAACTAGGAGTTGTTTTGTAGACCTACAGAGACTTGTTTTATTTCTTTCAACTCCATCAACCTATGAGTTACCAGTGAGTATTTATAAAAGCACATGTGTAAGGCCAATATTTTCTGTAGGATTTTATGTTCTTACAGGCACTTAAAGAACCCAAGGGCATTTATCTTGACTTTAATTTTCATACAATTCTTATAAAAAAAAAAGATAGCGTGCCATAAGTAATGACTTTTCAACAGCACTGACATCATTCTGAGTAAACGCAGATGCATCCTACAGGCACAGTGCTTCCTTTAAACAATCTTTCCCTGTCCTGTCTCCCACATACATTGTTCTATACATGCTATATAGACATATCTCTATGGGGACAGACCCAGGCTTTGTGTGGCTTTAAGGGTCGCACATTTGCATTCTATCAGAAGAAACCCCACAAAATCATGGATATAAAATCAAGATGAGAGAGAGAGTGCTTCATTTGACAAACCACAACCAACTAACAGCAAATTTTTAGAAGCTTCAAACTGAGATAAGTTACAAAACTCACAAAACATATCTTCTCTCTCTCTCTCTCTCTCTCTCTCTCTCTCTCTCTCTCTCTCTCTCTCTCTGTGTGTGTGTGTGTGTGACAGTAAGAGAGGGGACAATTTGGGGGGTTTTGTCTGACACCTTGTTTGAGACACAGACTACCTGCCTGGATTCTCTTACAGCCTCCAGGGATTCTCCTGTATATGCCTGTAAGTCTCCTATTTTGCCATGAAGCACTGAGATTGGACATGTTTGCATTCCATGTTCAACTTTATGTCTTAATGTGGAATCTGGGTGTCTGACTCAAGTTCTCACACCTGAACAGTGAGCAATTTACCACTGTGCTATCATCCTAGGTCCGTCCCTTTCTATTAAAATTATAGCCTATGATCAAGTTATAACATAAATGAGATTGTATTTAAAAAATCTAATAGAGGAGAGAAAATACAGGATATTTTTTCTGTTTTCAATGAAAGAAAAAATATTATTGATGTTTTGTTGTTGATATTTATCTTCTCAGAAGCTTGCATTTTATCCGGCCTCTGTTTTCATTCTCCTATGCCATTTCCACTGCTCAGTCTAATTTACTGTTTTACTAACTTTTTCTCCTAGATTCTCTACCTTTGCAGTAAAGATACCTTCTCCTGGTTTTGCCCTCACCATTCCCTGCTCATGGAAATTCTCTTCTTCCTGGTTCTCAAAGATTTGCCTATGGTCTCTATCTTAGAAACTTTGTAAAACAACCATAGCCATGATTGGCAATTCTTTTTACTGGAACATGGGCAGTGTGGTAATTTGAATGTTGTTCGCCCCATAATCTCATAGGGAGTGGCACTATTGGGAGGCATGGTCTCGTTGAAGGAAGTTTGTCCCTGTGAGGGAAGCAGTCTTGAGGTTTCCTGCTTAAGATTCGATCAGAGACACATTCTACTTCCTTTTGCCTTATGATCAAGAAGCACCATGTCTGCCTGCACACCGCCATGTACCCTCCATGATGATAGTGGACTAAACTTCTGAAACTGTAAGCAATCCACACGAATTAAAATTTTCCCTTATAAAAGTTGCCATGGTCACAGTGTTTTTTCACAGCAGTAGAAACCCTAAGGTGAGTAGTATTAATTAGATATGCAATTTATGCTATTCTGCATTATCATTTAATAATTAACAAAATATGTATATATATAAAATATTTCTATAAAATATTTCTAAAATATAATAAGTAGTTTAATCCTATTGTTGCTACTAAGCAGTTTACATAGAACTTAAAAGACAAATATAAGAAATATTTTCTGTCTTTGGGATATGCAGAGGGTTGTAATGGTCAAAGTTGAGGTAAAATGAATTTTAACAGATGACAGAGTGAGATAAGAGTCCCACAAAGCAAATCCACTGTTTATGGTGGTTATGGGACCAACTCTGCCTCCCCAGACAGGTTTGATTTTTGACAGTCTTTCCAGTCTCTACAGATGGCCATCTTTCTAGCACCTGGTTTCTGGGGATATCCAGATCCCTGTAGTGGAGGTATTCATAAAGGAATCAGAAGATGTGCTAAATACTGACTTGGAAATTCAGTTACTGCCCGGATGTGCAGGTAGTCTGTCAGCATAGGTGTGTTCTCTGTGAGAAAGCACCAGGTAGGATTCTACTCTGATCTTTACTGAGAGAAAGAACAGTGTTTCTGGACACCGAAGACGGTGCACGGCTAGCCTAAGCATCTCTAATATTACACCAAAATGAATAGCTCATTGGTAGCATTGGCATCTGCCCCAGTCACTTAATATACCATGATTAGACCTGTCTGTATCTTCAAAAGTGTTATTTCACTTCTAACCTCTGGTAGATCTGATGAGATTCTAATTCATTCTCTGTGAATTTTTGTTCAAATACAATTGCCAATTTTTCTAACTTCCCTCAGTTATAGTGATGGCTCGGCAAGTTGTGAATGTGTTTCATGAGAAGACGTTTAACAAAAAAGAATCTTTCAAATATTTAATGTTGGGATAAGAACCCCCAAACTACATACATACATACATACATACATATACATATACATATACATGTATATATATATATATATATATATATATATATATATATATATATATATAATGATGACCTTAGAACAGCGGTCTCAATCACTGTAAGCCATGTCTTTTCTGGCCAGCTGCAGGAGCAGATCTGATTAACTCCACGCATTTTGTGTGGTCAGAAACTTAATGCTGGGGCCCAGCAGGAGAAGGCCTGTGAAGAAGGAATTGAATCACACTGGGGTTTATAACAAAGGGAACCTTTTTTTTCTACAAAATTTTATCTGAGAGTTAAGAATTCCTTTTAGATTTTTCACTATCAACTCAGCATGGTGCTATTATTTTGCTATTGAGACGCTTAAATTTTTGTTTTTCCTTCCTAGCACAGAAGCATCAATAGTCTGGAAGTTGAGCAGAAAGCAGAGGTCTCTAACTATAGTCCAATTAGGTACTCCAGAGATTGCCACTAGTGGCTCAGCAGACTCGCCTGAAACTTTGTATGTAATCAAATTCTTTCTAACAGAAAATTCTGTTTTAAACATGAAAAGTTTTCACATCTCCCACCACCTTTTTGTTCACCCGTGTAGTATGGACTTATTTTGTAAATAATCCATCTCAGGTAGGAGGTGTCACATTCCTGACTAAATTTTGTGTTAGCTTAATTACAAGTTGAGTTATGTTTTCCGACTTTCCATTAATATCCAAGTTTTAAACATCAGTATCTGGTATATAGGAGATAATACAGATGAACATATTTTGTCAGTTCTAGAATGCCCTTGTTTAATTTTCCTTCAGTCCTTAAGACATTTGTCAGTGTTTTACGTTAAAATAAAAATGTGTACCCAGCATTAAGCATTAGTATCTTCTAGAGTGGAACCTACCGACAATGATTACTTTATTTTTGGATGAAGCTTTGACTGGTAATTAGCTAGCATATAGGGTATAATGATTTATATGATTTTAGAGCCCAGCACATGAGAGCAATTATTATTGAAGGGTTTCAACTTAATGAGCAACGATTTGCAGATGGCATTTAAGAGGAGGACATTTGTTGGCAGAATGAAATAAATGCTTAGGTTACAGGGTGAGCATAGTAGAACAATTAAAGACACACATGCTTTTTGTGATGTACTTTGAAATGTATCCATTTATTCTTATTTTACATGTATGAATGCTTGTGCATGTATGTATAGGCATGACACAGTGCCTTTGGAGACCAGAGGAGAACATCAGCTCTATATGGTAAAAAAATTACAGAGACTTGTAAACTGTCATGGATTCAAAGAATCAAACCCAGGTCCTCTGCAAGAGCAGTAAGCGCTCTTTACTACTGAACCATCTTTCCAACCCCAACAACAACCCTTTTTTATTGCATGATGATCTGGTTTGGATCATTATGGTAGATTCCTGAGATTACAAAATCACAGGACATGAGCAGGAAACTCTTTCCAAGCTTCATAATACAGCAGAAACAGAGAAACTATAACACAGTGGCTTTTCTTAGCAAGGTCAGAGGATTCTAGAAGATACAAGATGATCTGGACATAAAGAGGGTTCATGCTGCACAGCATTATCCCCTGAGACAGTAACTACCATCTTCATAAGATCAACTGTGTCTGTTATTACAAAGATAACCACAGCTGGATATGCTGCGTGCTGACATTTTCTCATAGAAGGAGAGGGAAGAAGGGCTATATTGGAAACTTACCTGAATAGCCATTCACTTCTCTAAGCCAATTGTATGCAATTCTGCTCTAATTGCATATGGATTTAGGGGTGGTGAACTGGATTCCACAGCCTGGAGACGATTTGGTGAAAGAGATCCCACTTATGGAGCTACAAGGAAGCCACCATCCATGCTGGATAAAGACATTCCAGTGTGGTGGCTCCAGAGCCCCCTGCTCCTATTAGTAACACCTCACCATGTGCTGGAAGCAAACCCAATATTCTCATGAGTTCCTCAGGAGGAACTTTGGTGGAATAGAACCTTTGTTAGTCCCTGGGACCTTTGAAAGAGGTGGTGGAATAGACACCGCTGGGTTCTCCACAAGAATAAAATTCTGGAGACAGAGGAATGGGAGGAGGGTATTGAAAGACCTGCATTTCATGTTTACACTATACATTTCAATTCTGGATGACAATCACATATCTTTCAAATGGCCAATGAAAGTGACAGTCGTGAAAATGGGAGGCTATCCATCTGTGCCTACAGTGTATACATTGATGCTCATATTTATTCATTTTCCTTAATGTTCATTCACTTCCAAGTGAATTCTATGAGCATACAATTCATACCACACTTGCAATAATGTATAACTATTTCCAATTTGAAAGCTGATCAAAATTTGTAAAGATGGGAACACCTTAGTAGAGTTGATGTCATATGAACTGCAATGATGACATTGATGAAATTTTTTTCCTAAGTGTTCACATGTAAATCTATGGCTTAACTTCTGTTGTAAATGATATTTGTGCCCTACAACTGACATTACTTCTACTTTTATGGAATGGAGTTTACTTTCTGAACCAGTAAATTTAATTCTTCCTTAGCATAAATTTCTTGGGGGTACTTACATATTCTTCATAAGCCTCATGGGCTGGAGGTGGGGGTGCTCTATATCCTGGTACAGCTGCTGTTCCCCTGGAACGAGGTGTAGGGACACCTCTGGCTATTGGGGGCACTGGAAGAGCTCCACGGGTAACAGTGGTCCCCCGAGGGGTAAGAACACCGCGTCCAGGTGGTGGTGGTGGAGGAACAGCACCCCCACGGCCCCTATGAGAAATAAGAGACAAGTAGATGAAAGAAAAGAAAGACAAGAAATTATGTGTTCAGCTCACTGCATCTATAGAAATCTCTTTCTGATAGATATTATTTAATACATAAAGTGCTTTGAGTCACATTAAAGCATATTTCTTTAAATATTATGATTTAATGAAAGCCATGAAATATATTTTGATATTTTCAATTATATAATTTTAAAAAGGAGAAAAAAGAAATGGAAAAAGAAAACTGAAGTCTTTCTTGACTATATTCCAGACATTAAAAGAACAAACAGACTATTATCTGAGATGTAGTATGTTGGCTACATGTGGGACTGTGTGTGTGTGTGTGTGTGTGTGTGTGTGTGTGTGTGTGTAGACTATCTCCATGTTGGGAGTTGTTGACAATAATCTCCAGTGTGGCCATATTTCAAAAAAAATCAATAAAATGTGACATTCCGGCCAGAGTGATGCCACTGTGCAGTTACAGTATCTTGAATTTCACATCACACTATTATCTCCGGAGATAGTGAAGTCACTGGCAGATTTTCACTAGGTAACCTCAGGGCTGCTGAATTAGTGCTCAGCAATGAGAAGGCCTAATGAGTGTTTTCTACCACATAAAAAAAAGTGATCTGAACAAAATCATGAGAGCAAAGGATGCAGCCATTTTTCTGACGTTCTGAAACATTTAGAAAGGATGTTCACCTGAAATCTTTAGACAAATACATGGTCATTTCACTGTCCATTGTCTGAAAGTTGGCCTCTAGAAAGCACTGTTATCAGCAGGAATGCTAAGCCTTGAGAAAAATTATGATTGTTGGAATGTCAATGATCATAGTATTCAGCTGTGCCATCAATGGAGGCATGGTTTAAACTGCTCTGAACAGCCATCAATTGGCTCTTTCATCCTGGAAGAAAATTGTTGTGGGACAATGGTTTTACACTGTAAAGATTTGTTTCTTGTACTTGTTTAATAAAATGCTGTTTGGCTAGTAGCCAGGCAGGAAGTATAGGCAGGACAACCAGGCACGAAGTAGAGAATTCTGGAAAGTGAAAAGATTCAGTCTACATTCATCATCCAGACACAGGGGAAACAAGATGTGACTGCCTTACCAGAAAAGGTACCAAGTCATGTGGCTAACGCAGACAAGATTGTGGGCTAATATAAGGTATAAAAGTTAATAAGAAGCCTGAACTAATAGGCCAATCAGTTTATAATTAATGTAGGCCTCTCTGTGTTTCTTTGGGGCTGATGGCTGCAGGATCGAGCAGGACAGAAACCTCGGTCAACAGAAAATGAGTGCTGGGAGTGAAAACTTGGCTTACCCAGCTTATGAGTAGAGACTATACAAAACAGTAGCCTAGAGCCAAGTCCATAAAGGACCCAAACCCGCAGTGCCAGTTTCAAGTGCAATGGCTGGGTCGACAAGTTAATGTTATCGGATGACATTAAGATACCTGTTAAGTGCCCTCGCCTCCACCGAGCTCCTGAGCTGTCTATATGTGAAACGTGTGAACACATGGTGCCCAGCTCTTAGTGATGTCTTGGGAGGTTCTAGAATCTGTAGGATGGGGACCCCTACTGGAGGAATTACTTATCTGTGGACACACAAAGAGCAAAGCTCTCCCAGTCACAGGTCCCCATCACAGTGAGCCATCTTCCACAGGGCCTTTCCAAATATGATGAACGTATCCCCTTCACACTGTGAACCAAATAACTGTTCTTTCCTCTGTTAAGTTGCTTCCTATTGAATATTAGCTTATGACGAGACATGTCACTAATATAGCCTCCAAGTGCCTGGTTCCTCAATGGTAACATACTCCTAGGTTTGATGACTAGGGTAATAATTCTCATTTAGTTTAGCATTTTAATGCTATCAAAATGTACATGTGTTGATAATGAACTACATGTGCTGGCTATGTCAATGAATCATAGTAGGTAAATATTTCAATTACCTAGACCTAAAATAATATATTTCAGATTGAGAGGTACCTAGATTTCTAAATCTATATAATATTTCTGCTTTAAAATTATTTCATGCTCATATTGGTTCCGATTTTTCATTACATTTTTTCTTCAACCAACTCTTAGACCCAATCTTAGCAAAACTTCTTCCAGTGTGTCTCATTCCCTCTTATATGTCTTGTCATTTCCTGGCAGTATTAACACCATTGCTTTCTCCTGTTCAACCTAAAACATGCACCATCTCTTTTAGGATACTGTCCAGGGCTAAATCCCCAGTGCAGTAGTCTTTCAGTTTCTGACTTCTTCAAAGAGCATTTTCTGCATTTAATCTTCTCTTCATGTTCATTTCTGAACCAAATGTCATCTCTTTACTTCTTGTTTTCAGCACTCTGGGAAGACACTTGGCTGAGCCTGCCAAGCCCACAGCCTACCAATTTCCTCTTATAGCTCCCATGACCCTGTGTCTCCTGAGTTATATTTAAAACTTCTCCGAACTATTATCTGGAAAATGTTTCTTTGGACTTTTATTCTTTTCTCTATTCTGTCTCTCTGTATTTCAAGTGCTGTTCATTTCTGCCAGCCTCAGGTCATGGGTTTGTCTTCATTGTTTCCCCAGTTGTGATTCAAGTTCTTTCACCACTTCTTAGCCTTGAACACAGCTAATTGCTCAAACTCTTATCATCATGCCAATTTCTGAGATCCTTTCCAAAATACAGATACGGGTCCATCCCTTTAAAATCTACCAGTTCTATATGTTACCTCTGGTGTTGTCCCCCAAATCATCCAAAATCTGCCCTTAACATTAATAGTGTTCCTTTATTTATTTGATTAAGAAATGAATTAAAACTTTGGAATAAAGATTCACCAAAATTTAAGTCCATTCAAATTTTGGCAAATACTCTGAGTCAAAAGAAACATTTCTCCTTTAAGTTTCCATCAAGATCTGGTCCCCTATCTTAGTAATAGAACAAATTCTATTACTATGATGCTTTTAAGATATCATAATAAGATAAGTAATTTATTTTAAGTAGTTAGATTCTCAAGGAATACTGAAGATATGTTGCTTTGTTTGGTGTGTGAAATATATAGTTAATATTTACCTGCTAAACTGCTTAATAGTTAAAATAACATTTCAGTACCACAAATTTGTGAGGTTTTATTGTTCAGACTCTAGCATGAACCTATTTAAGATGATTTGCAAGGATGCTACTTTGGAATCAAACAAAATCAAGCTAGAAATGCAAGTTTTATAAAAGACTTGTCTCATGTAAAATATTACATCTTGTATCAATAAGGATAAAACCTGGAAAATTAGTACAATGTTTACTTTTTAAATTTTGGGATGAAGTATGAACAAAAGCTCTGAAACGTTTTTGGGTCTTTTCCTTCAGATAGATTTAATTGTCCCAAAATTTCTACATCAATTTATGTTTAGAGCTAACTGCTGAATATTCTATTTTGGAATCCTTAATTTTTTTCTGAAAAATAAGCAAGGTTTTAAAATATTAAATGGAAAAATCAGTGGTGTATTGATAATGATTGAAGTGTTTGGGGAAGAAATTGCAGAATACTTTAGTTTATCTTATACTTTTATCATGACAGATGAGACATTATTCATAGTCTGTCCTTTACAAATATTAGCCAGCTATACAGAAAAGAAAGTGAATGAGTAAATGGATTATGCAGCTTCTGTGTGAGGATTGTGAGGTGTGTGTGTGTGCGTGTGTGCTTGTGTGTGTGTGTTACATCTTTTAAACAGAAAAAGGTTGATTTTGGCTCCTGGTTTTACTAGTGCTGGGCTATGATTTGGACTCTGCTTTAAGATAGCTGATAAGAGGCCAGACAGTGTAGGGCACCAGAATAGAAATGGGCAGCAAAAGCTGTTGAACTTGTGGGGAAGTAAGAAAAAGAAAACCAAAAACAGTAACTGCTACAGCATCACTGGAAGGCATTTGATACTATGACCCCAGACTTCCCACTATGCCTTACTTTTCAATGTTTGTTTTCTGCCTCTGAAATAGATGTTCAGGAATGTTATTCTGAGTTCACTGCTGTTTGGTCTCTGATTTGAATATTAGAGTATGCATGCATCTTTGCCTTTTGCCAAATTAATGTCTTCTATTTAGAGCTTAAAAATTAATTCAGAATCCTACAAAACAAAAAATTATCATCAAGGATTTTGCAAAGCCAAATATATGCATGAACTTTATAGAGCTATGCTGTTAGTGATGCCACAGTGGGCTTTTCTTCTTACATGATGAAGATATATTCAATTCATTTATATGTCAACTGACAATATTATATCCCTTCAAGAACCATATATGGCATGGATAAAATGTGCAGCTTTCTATCATTTCTGGTTTTAAAAAAGCAAAGGACTATGTAACCTCTGTGACCTAATCCTGGGGACAGAACAGGGAAGTAGAGAATCTCGGGTTCCCACCTTAGTTTCTAACAATAGTTGTTAAGTGTTCAAATTCGTGAATTCTGCAGTCAGAATGTATCTATTATGTTAGGTAACATTTTAATATTCTCCCTTACATTTGTTGTTTTGTTTCTGAAACTAGCTCCATGGCTGGCCTCGAAATCACCACAGAGATCAGGCTGGTATTGAAATCACAGAGATCCCTTTTCTCAGTCTCTTGAGTTCTGAGATTAAAGATGTGGGCTACCACACTTGGCCCACCCAACTTTTGTTCCAAAGTTTATAAAAAGTACTTATCTCAAGTTCAAAAAATGTGATGAATTAATGTGTGCCATTCTTGTATGTAACCATCCATTTTTACTGTTTTGTTATGATGTGAGTATTGATGAGGCTGTTGTGTTTTGTACTATTTAAGCATCTAGACTTACTGTCATATTATTATGTGAGTGTTAATGAATTGTTTAGTTCTCTTTGGAATTTTGACATAGAGCAGACAACTGAAGTCATTTTTTTTTTTTTTTTTTTTTTTTTTGGTTTCTCTGTGGTTTTGGAGCCTGTCCTGGAACTAGCTCTTGTAGACCAGGCTGGTGTCGAACTCACAGAGATCCACCTGCCTCTGCCTCCCAAGTGCTGGGATTAAAGGCATGCGCCACCACCGCCCGGCTTGAAGTCATCATTTTTGTTAATCCACTAAGAGTGATGTACCTTGAAGGAGCTATGGGAGTAATTCTGATTCCTCTGCCTCTAAGACCTCGGCCACGGCCAGACTCTTCTGAGCCATTTAAGTAAGACAACTCCCGGAGCTGTTCTTGGCGAATTTCATCATTGTAATCCTAGAAGGAAAACAAAATAAACATGATGAATTACTATAAGACATTGGCTTCTTAGCCCTGAAACACACAGTCCAAACAATAAGAAAAAGGCTCAAGATTCAATCCAGAGACAGAATATTCATCTAGCATGTGAGGGACCCCAAGTTTTGTCACCAGCGTTTCAAAACTGAAGAATATAAATCAAGACCAGAATGTTGTGGTGCCAGAGCAGAGACTACCTGCATGCCTTGCCTCAAAGTGCTGGTCCTGGTACCTCAAGAGCTGAGGTAGAAAGGATGCTCCCAGGAGTTCAAGGACTATATGAGAACATCCTGATTTCTAGGTCAATCTAGGCTAATGTGTAACAAAAGAAACAAAACAACTGTGTCTGTTTCCTGATTCTTATGTACAAAACCCCAGAAATGATGCTAAAGAAGGCACTAATCTCTTCAAGCCTTTTATTGTGTAGTGAAAATGAAGATGATTCCTTCATCAAGAAATTACTCTTCATGACACTGGATTCAATTCTCTTTACTATTATTTTACAGTTTATCTGAAGAGGGAAAGTAGCAGCAGGTAGTACACTGGAAGTTACCTTAGCTAGAACTGTCAACATCAATTTTATGGAAAATAGACTGCACTTGGGTGAATATATGTAGGGAGTATGAGTGCATGCTATTCAAACAGTTCCTGAGTTACAGTTCAAAAGGGGACAGTCTTGAATTTTGCATACAAATGGATGGAAATAGAAAACACTTTCCTGAGTGAGGTAAGCCAGACCCAAAAAGAGGAACATGGGATGTACTCACTCATATTTGGTTTCTAGCCATAAATAAAGGACATTGGGCTTATAATGCATGTTCCTAGAGAAGCTAAGTAAGAAGGTGAACCCAAAGACAAACACATAGGCATCCTCATGAATATTAACCTTCGTCAGGCGATGAAAGGAGACAGAGACAGAGGAGCACGGGACAGAAATCTCAAGGTCCAAATCAGGAGCAGAAGGAGACAGACACGAGCAAGGAACTCAGGACCGCGAGGGGCGCACCCACACACTGAGACAATGGGGATGTTCTATCGGGAACTCACCAAGGCCAGCTGGCCTGGGTCTGAAAAAGCATGGGATAAATCCGGACTAGCTGAACATAGAGGACAATGAGGAATACTGAGAACTCAAGAACAATCGCAGTGGGTTTTTGATCCTACTGCACGTACTGGCTTTGGGGGAGCCTAGGCAGTTTGGATGCTCACCTTAGGAGACCTGGATAGAGGTGGGCGGTCCTTGGGCTTCCCACAGGTCAGGGAACCCTGATTGCTCTTTGAGCAGATGAGGGAGGGTGACTTGATCGGGGGAGGGGGAGGGAAATGGGAGGCGGTGGCGGGGAGGAGGCAGAAATCCTTAATAAACAAATAAATTAAAAAAAAAGGGGGGGACAGTCCTAAGACCTAGAGCAGGTGAGATTGTCTTAAATTCATTAAAATGATGTCCAGCACTAGGCTTTGTTTCAGACACAGAAATTCTGGAATCCCACCAGATAACCTGATCTGCAACATTTTCAAACCAAGGAACTTCCTTATGCGTCTTATCCTCATTAAGTGTAAATCAAATGTTACAGTCACAACCAGAGGCTTGGGTGAAACTTCTGCTATTATTCTTCAGCTAGTCATTTACAAAGAACGAAAAAGTAGGTTGGAGTCATTATAGATGGATTTAACCTTTAATAAAAAGTGCTAGTTTTAATTATTTCTTCATCATATCATGTGTGTGTATATATATATATATATATATATATATATATACACACACATATAGAGACATAGAAACACTTAGACAAAGAAACAGACACACACAGAGACACACACACATACACACACCTTTGTGGAACAATATAAAACAGAGTAGTTGGTTATTTGTGCCAAATTGCCAATATGATCTTTTTCTCCTGGATCCATGCTTCTGAAAGTTCTAATAAGTTTCACCTGGCATCGGCTGGGTGGAACTTTTGTGCTAAGTACAAAACATAGCTAAAGTGACTGGAAAGTGCTTGCGTACTGGAACTTGAGTGTTTTGGCATTGGGAAAACTTATACCACAAGGTATGGAAGTCTAACTCAGTTTTTGGAAGGTAGAACATGTGGGGAGATTCCAGTCACTCTGCCCTTTCTGCCAACCTTTCTGAGATGCCAGAGAGCCATTCTGTTCTCCTGGTCAGACAGATAGAGACCTGAAACATTGCCTGCAAATCTCAGAAATCTATTGACCCCAGGATAAAAGATAATGAACTGGGATCCAAAGCCATTAAAAATCTTGTGTTGATTTGATCTAAGGATTCCAGGAGCAGCAATGGTTTGTCAGCATAGGATGTGAGAGCTGAGCTTCAGAGGCAAGCTGAAACAGCCATTCTCCACACATCTGGATGACAGTTGGAACTACATGCTATCATTTATTTCTTGTGCCGGGTGCTGTCTCAGATGGAATTCAGTACACCTGAATAAAATATCTAGGTATCAAATGTTTGAAACATTTACTGAATCTCTGTTTAATGTGTGAGCTCACTAACTCAGAGCCACGGCTGTTTTGCTGCTCCGGAAAATTCTATTAACTAGAAAAGATTATCAATCTTGGTTAGATGAATATTTTACCACAAAGAATAATTCTTAATGTAAGCAAAGCCACTATTGACAATATACAAGCGGATTCCTTATGGACTTAGTGGGAAATGTTCCCTTTAAGAGATTAATCACTTTCCAGGTTTATGGTGACCAAGAGAATGGAGACATGTAATTACAAGTGTAACTGACCGTGAGCTGCAGTTGCTGCCTTCTGAAATACTACATCCTCGAGGCCATGTTGCTAAGAGTTTCGCGCAGCTCATGATGCTAAATTAAGTCTATTCCAAGGAGACACTGGATTCCTGTATTTTGAGGACTCCTTTTCGGTATTGCTGAACTTATATTTTTACTTCAGCACATCAAAGAAGTCCAGAAACTCACATTTCTCTGTCCTTGGTTTCAGATATTGTCTGGGGGAGTCCTCCTTCTTTCCCAGAACTATTTCGACATTGTCACAGAGCACTTTCTCTAATAAAATACCTCCATGTTTAATCTACTTTATCATTCGCTTCTTCGAGGACTCAAGTGGAAATATAATTCTGACAAAATCGAGTTCCTAAAATCACAGAGCTGAGAGCTTGGACAACCTCATTTGTATTAGTGCTGATGGAAGGTATTCCATTCATACTCCGTGCTGTGGCTGAGTCAGTGTGACTGACATTTCCCTACTTTAAAATGGCTATAGAAGGCTGAATCTTATACTCACTACCAATAACCTGAAAATGCAATACTTTGAATTTAAAGAAAAAATACAACTTGCTTAATGCACCAGTAAATGGGAAACTAGCAAAGACTCGTAGAGGTAGGCAAACATGAGAACTATTTTGAGACAGAGAATAGAACAATTTCATTAGTACAGAGAATTATGGTGGCACCGAATACGTTGCTTTTTTGCATGAATGTGATGAGATATGAGGAAAAGAAATAGACATCTAAAAGCCTAAGGGTGTCTTGGTAGAAAGTAACACACTTCTTTCTTTCTATCATCTCTAAACTGTTTTGCCTTTTTTAAATACCAAAATTGGTTTTGGAAATATATTACTTGAAATAATCTCATTTATACTCACAATACTTTGCATATGTTCCCTCCCCTGAATGAGATAAATTTACTCTATGAAACAGTTTCCATGAAATGTATGATTGTTCCCTTTTGCCTCTCAGTTAAGGCCCTCCCATTGTGCTGGCATATGGTGTAAACAGTGCGCACAGTAAATAGCTGGGAGCAGGAGGATGTTTGGCTGTTCCTAGAAAGGAATTATGTGCACAGTCCACATATTAAATGTATATGCATAATTTCCAGTTACATACAGTCTTGTCCATCTGCTGTGGTGGCATTTTGCCAAAATACAAATTGGGAAGATTATTTAACTTACATTTAGATGGCAGGTAATGGCAGGTGTTAATAGACAACCTGGGGGTTCAGTCAGGGACTGTTTTTTTCTGCCAAATCCTCTCCATTAAGACTCAGCAGGCCCTGGTGCCACACATTTAAAACTGTGGCCATGGGCAGATGAGATGCCTCAGTGGATAAAGGCATTTGCTGCCAAGCCTGACACCTGAGCGATCCTGGAGATCTACATGGTGATAGGAGAAAAGTGACACCTGCAAGCTGTCCTCTCCCTCCCAATGGTTGTCATGGTACCAGCCCATTGCATATGTATTACACACACACACACACACACACACACACACACACACACACACACTAATTAATAAGTACAAGAATGTAAGCAATATGTAAACAAAAAAAATGACACATATAGTTTAATCCTTCCGGGTTATAACAAAGAGAACAGAAAAAATATCAAGCTCTACAAACCACAGTAATAAGAAAGAAAGTGAAATTGCATGTGGTGGCACATGCCTGAAATTCTAGTACCTTCGAAGCAAAGAAAGAGGGTTATGAGTTAAAGGCCATCCTATGTTAAAAGAGTAAAAACTAAATAAAAGGAAAATGTGGGCTTTGAGCCAATATCATAGTTATAACTGAGCTGAAATGGATAGAAAACTTTAAAAATACTAGCAGAGATTATTAAATAAGACAAAGATTAGGTAGCTTCACTGAGCCAGCACAGAATGAGTTTCTTCAGCTCAGACTAGAAACCAGAAAACTATTATCAATCTATAGTCATTGAAAGGTAAATTAAGATTTATTAAGAATCTGCTGAATGATGATTCTGTATTAAGTTCATTTAAAACATTTATAATAGTATTCATCAAAGAAAACAATACCAGAAATTCAAGATGGCTTGGACTCTGAGCCTTGAATTGCTATTGATGTCAACTTTTAATTTCAAATATATTTTACTGTTATCAAAAATTATTATAAACTATTCAAAAATCATGAACACTTGTGATGATAACTAAACAGATTGAATGCATGTATTATATGATTATTAGAATGGCTTATTTTCTTTTTCTTGTTTTCTTTATAAAACATTGGCTACTGACATATGAGTTCTTCCTATAAAGATCTGTGAATTGAACAACAAAGAACTCAAATATTTTTGTAAGATTTTTAATTTAATAGAAGTCTTACAAATCAGCTATCACTTCAAGACAGATGAAGGATGCTAGAAAAATATTCATGTAACTGCAGATATCAGATTTTAGCTGCTACAAACACCAAGTTCTGTTTATCAAAATAAAGTCAAAATCAATATAAGCTTGCTCATTAAATGTTCTTAGCAAATTCATACAAATTTCCAGTATGAAGGAGAAGAAGCAGACACACAATGCCACCCATAGCCAAGGAGCTATTGGCATTGGATTGTTGCAGGACGAGAGAGATAGGTCAGTTTTCTTCAGTGGAATGACATGATATATTGCCCATATTTTAAGGCAGGTCCCATCCACAGGTGTAGTTGGTCAACACAAACAAGATTATTATTTTTTTTTAAGGAAAAGGGAAGTGAGAGACAGGGGATTGGGAGAGAATCTCATTAAAGGGGGTGGATATAATAAAACATATGAAATTCTTAAAGAATAAATGAGAATATTATTTTTTTCTTGGCAAGTTGTCAAGCACATGATATGGGCACCATATTGAGTTTTAAATAAAAATAGGTTTTAATTAATCCTTTATCATATTTAAGTAAACTTTTACTTATAAGGAAAACACTTTAAAACACTTTTTATAATAACAATCCAATAGCCTCCAAATCTTCTTAAGTGAAAAATCACAGTGGAAAGCATAATTTGAAAAAATGTGTAAAAATTCTATTTATAAACAGAGTTGATGTGGGTGACTGCTATCAACAACCCTACAGCTTCCAGCCTTTTTGAAGACAAGGGAAATTCGAAAGTGTTTTTTCCTTAAATTTTGATGTTTTGTAGCTTATAATTCAGTTTCAAAATTTATAGATATTATAAGATGTTGTTGGTTAACCAAATCAATCTTATCCTACTCCACAGTTGGAATTTTTCTTCTGATATATTATACATGGTAAAAAAAAATAAAATTACTATGGCTGGGAGGTAATAGGCCCTGGGTATGTGGTGGGGATATACACTTATTGTTTTGCTTAATGGCCACAGCGGTAAACTTTCTAAATATTAGGTTTATACTCATGCATCTTTGGGGCTCTCGGTTTTGGTCAGAGAAGATTCTTTTTTCAGTAGGCAACAGCTAATGCAGAAACTTCTAATTAGTCAATGTGCTGAAAGTAAGTTACTGAGTGGTAAGTAAATGGGACATTTATAAGAAGTCTCCTCAGCTGCATGTTTCAGGGAACATCCTAGAAGAGGTGGGAAGAAGGAATGTACTGTGAAAAACTATCGTATCTACATGACACAGGCAATAGCTACTGTGAATGAATTTATTTTAGCTTTGGATACCAAAAAAGCCTTTTGCAAGATGTAGACACTCAAAATGTCGATGTGACATCCAACTTGTAGAAAGGAGCTATGCAGATGATGGCCACCTGAGGAGGAAGGATAATTTTCTTTGGAACAGAGGTCATTCGTAGTTTGCCCACATTCCACTAGATGACCGCACTACCATGCATAAACGGGCAACACTAGTTAGTCTCAGTGGGATATTATATAAATATATCCAAGGTCTATGTATTCCAGGCTGGCTTCAAATACACTATCTAACCAAGGAAGAATGAGAATTTTTGATCTTTTCTCTATGTCTCTAGTGTTGATCTTAAGGGTGTGTCACAAACATGGCTTATGATATGCTGGGGAATCTATGCATGCTACATAAGTACTTTATCCACTCACTTAGATACTACCCCTTATTTATTAAAAATTATTGATACTTTTATAGTTGAAGTTAGGTCTCTGGAGACAGAGAACTAGCTATCACAAATTACTCATTATTTCTCTAAATTTTTTGTAAAGTACCTGGTTTTAGAAATCTAGCAAACTTTCAATATATTTCAATATATTTTATCCCTATTTAGAGTATGGATATAATATCTTTATTCATAAATTAGTATTAGATGAATTATCAAGTTCTGTCTAAACACAACAAAAGAGTTTACATGTACAATAATTATTAATGCAAATAATGATTTGGTTATTACAAGCAGTTTGAATGTTAATGGAGGCTAAAGGACAGAACCTATCATGATTACAAAAGAATGAGAAGAAAAGACACATACATGGCAAATCATAAAAGCATATCTGATAGAAGACTGTTTTGTTCAAGATACAAAGAATGCTTAAAAACCAGTGAGACCAAAACAAGCAGTTAGGATGTGTGTAGAAGGCTGGATATGGCCTTTCAGCAAAGAAGACATACAAGTGGGAAATAAGCCTTTAATAAGATGCAATGAGGACTACTGAGAACTCAAAAACAATGGCAATGGGTTTTTGATCCTACTGCACGTACTGGCTTTGGGGGAGCCTAGGCAGTTTGGATGCTCACCTTACTAGACCTGGATGGAGATGAGTGGTCCTTGAACAGGGGAGGGGGAGGTAAATGGGAGGCGGTGGCGGGGAGGAGGCAGAAATCTTTAATAAATAAATAAATTAAAAAAAGATGCTTGACAATATATACTGCCAGGCAGCTGCAAATTGAAGCAATACTGTACCAGTACATTCCTATTAAAATTTGGAAAAATCCAAAAGTCTTAGAATACCACGCCATGGAACACCAGAAAATGTTGGTTCCTGGGGGAGATGATTTAAAACAACAACTTCGCATTATGATTTCATGTTTGCTACAGAACTGAACTTATTCTACCCTTAGAGTAGAGAAAGTATACCTTTTTTTTTTAATAATCCGAAGTGAGACAAAAACTTATGGTCACACATTAACCTGCAAAAGGATGTTTGAAAGCACCTTTATTCATGAGCACTAGAACATTTTAAGAACTAAAATTTCATCTACGGTGAATGGGAAGCCTGGTATATGTGGAAAATGGAATGTTCACAGTAATATAAAATTGAGTGACCAAGCCACAGCAAGATGTGATGGAACATTTCTTGTATGTCACTATGTAGAAATCAGAGAGAAACAGTTACTTGTGTGTTCCTACATGCATAATCCTGGTGCTAGCTGAATACTTCTCAGCTAATTATCATGATGGGATACTAATAAAGCCTCCTTCACAGGATCTCATTTCCAAGCAGTCCAATGTACACCATGATCTAATCCAAATACATCTTTACAATTTTACCTTGATGAAGGATATAAAGGATTGATGCCCACATTTATGGCATTCAAAGGTTAAATGAGGAATGCCATAAAGGTAAAAGTATTTAAATGCCTTACATTTCCCATCAATATTCAGTTATCCAATTTTCACTTTATTCTTGTTTCAATATCCTGGCATTTTCCTCTTCATCTAGGAAGCACACCTTTGGGTACATCATCACTTACAATTAGAAAGAAAGGACATGAAGACTGCAGGCAATGACCAAGATAGAAATGTTGAATGCACAGACTGGAGTTAATGAGAAATGAACGGACAATATGTTGCCAAAATCAAAAGACATTGTAAGGAGTCAGAAAAGGTCTAGCAGGAGAAACAGAAATGTGAGTAAGGGTATGATAGAAATGGGCTTGAGTAGCTCGCATTACAGCAGAAAGAGCAATGAAGGATAGTTTAGTAATTTGCGGGCAGGTGGGAAATTGACTGTGCAGAGCCAGAGGAGACCTGAGCTCACAGTGTTATTAGATAAGACTGTGTTGTCAGAAACATTCCAGGAAGCCCGCTGGCTCATAAAAACTGTTCTTTTCTTCAACTTGAATGGACTGGATAACTTTATTTTAATGCAAAGAATCAGCGAGGAGTGATCTACAACAAGGAAGCTAGAAAAACAACAACAAACTCCCAGTGAGCTGAAACTTTTCCAGAACAGACACCAGTGTTGGCGTTAGCTGTAAGGCTACTAAAACAGCAGTTATAAACTGTATTTCATATTATGAAACCGTCAACTTACTAGATATGAAAGAGAATGCTCAAATTGAAATTCTACAATTAAAAAATACTCAAAATGAAACTGCAGAAGAATAGATATCCCGGATAAAAGGTAGTAATATCAAGGCCATAGAAACAGAAATTATTTAAAATGAACAGCAAAGATAATAAATAAACTAACTAAATAAACAACATGAATTCTAATATTGAAATATAAGAAATTATGTCATTTTTTCTACACATTAAAATATCACAAAGAAAGATTATGAACAAATTTTTGCTAAATTAAAAATTTAGATGAAATGTCTGAACTACTAATAAAACAAAACTAATAAAATCACTGAAGAATATCTTAAGAATAGATTATTAAAATAATTCATGCCCAGAAATATGTCATACTTATTATATTATTCAAAAAACTTTCCAACAAGCTAAAAATATAACTTTACTTGTCTTAATTAGTGAAGTTACAAAGGAATATTGTACACTCCCAGAAAATAGCAAAAGATGAAGAAGTTTTTGAATTAGTTGCAAGGAGAAATGAGCTTTTCCCCCAGGAATGTAGAGTTGTATAACTTTTTAATAAATAGCAATTTATAATGCAATAAATTAAAATAAACAATCTCATAAAGGGAAAAATAAAAGCATCTGACAAAAAAAATCAACATCTATGAAAGGAAGAAAAAAGTCATAGAAAAATAAGTACAGAGAAATATTGTTTAACATATAAAAGGCTACAGAGGAAAATCTCAAGAACCAGGTGAACAGGTCACCTGTGTCCTCCCACCATGAGCAGAGCAGGCCAGTGTGCTGCAGTCTCCTCAGTTGTAGACTGCCTAGAAGCCCTGGGTCACAGAGCATGACAAGGAGGAGGACATGGAGATAAACCAGAACAAGAAAAATGACATTGCTTTGTATATAACAATCCCCTTTTCTTTACTTGAACTAGCCTGTTCTCCTAGCTCCATTTCGATAACTGTGTAGAAGAGTCAGAAATGAATGGGTTGAACCAAAGGCATAAGAGAGGCTAGGGTTAAAATGGTTAACAGTTACAGCTAGGCATGGTGGTTTATGCCTTTAATCTCATCCCTCAGAAGACGGAGATCGCTTGGACATGCATTCAAGTCAGCTGGGCTACATAGAGAGGCTTCATCTTACAAAGCCAACAAAACAAAACAAACCTTTGAAAGTCTTTATGTTATCCCATGTAACTAATTATCTTTAATGGGGGTTAAAATAATGTGATATCTCAAATAGTTTAGTCGCTAAATTGTGAAAATTGCTAGAGTGATCACTAAAAATGCCAAAGGAAATAGCTGAGAGGACTCACTGTTTGACAGGTATGCATTAGTTAAATAGTAAATACCATTTTAGAGTACATGCCTCATACAGTTTCTCACACAGGTTACCCAGGAACATGTCCAATGACAGCTATCTAACTGAAGATGTAGAATTCACCATTAACTGTGCAGTCCCACATATATGCCTCTCTTTCTCAAAATAGAAATTTAACTTTGCCAGGTTTTTTTTTGGCTTTTGAAACTTTATTTATTAATGAACAAAAATTTGGTTAAGGATGTTATAATGTGTATTAAACTAAAAGATATTAAAAGTTCAAGTTGACAAAGGTTGTGTCATTGTCATCAATGACTAGAAAACAGGCTAGGAAAATTACATTGAAGTAAAATTAACACAGAATCCAAGAATTCTCTCAGACATATTATGGAAAAAAGAAAACATTGAGGATTAATGGTGAGGAAACACAAATGCACAGGAGGCTGAGGGAATCATAGAGCATTAAATGACTCTTGGCTTCTTGAGGGAAATTGAAGAGAGGTCTTGAAGTTCATCATTGCCACATACTGCCCTAAAACAATAGCCCTCTTTCTATGAGACAGACCTGTTTTCTATTTGTTCGTTCCTTTCATTTTCTCTCTCTCTCTCTCTCTCTCTCTCTCTCTCTCTCTCTCTCTCTCTCTCTCCCTCCCTCCCTCCCTCTCTCTCTTCCCATTGGTATAATTAAGAAACAACAGCTAGGCAGTGGTGGTGCATGACTTTAATCCCAGCACTTGGGAGGCAGAGGCAGGCAGATTTCTTTGAATTTGAGGCCAGCCTGGTCTACAAGACCTAGTTCCAGGACAGGCTCAAAAGCCAACATGTTCTATTACATAATTTAAACAAGCAACCTACCTTGAGGATACTCCCACAGTGGTATCTATAGATTTCTTCTTGTTACCCCATTTTTAGTTTGTCATCTCAGTGACATCCTATATACTCCTCCAGAGGAATAAAAGGATTCTTCCATCTAGTCTTATGATTATTTTTCAACTCAATTGCTTAGATTTTACCATGTGTCCCCATCTTTGTCAATGCTCAGTATTTTGCATTCCATTATGTAATTTTCTTTGGGTTGAAATATAATAGTCATAGTTTTCTTCAGTGATGTTCTGCAGTTGGTTAACTTTCTATTTGTAGGTACAAAATATCATTATTTATGCCTAAATTTAATTTTATGTTGAACTGAAAGTTGACTTTCATTTCTGTTGGTTCTGGAGAAGGCAATCTCTCTCTACATTTTCTATCTGGTGACACTTCTGTAAGTCCAGTGACTTTTTTCTCCCAACCCTTAAGAATGTTCTTTTTCTTTCATGGCCCACACTATAACAAACTTAACTAATTGTTAATTTTGAACACTATTAATGAGATGAATTTTAACATCATAAGCTGCCTCATTTTCTTGATTCAACTTTGAACTTCTGACAGACACATAGGAAAGTGACTTTTTTTTTCCAGAATTTTCGTTCATGAGAGAACATACGGCAAGTGCTGCCCTGGGGATTGTAACATTCTCCTCAGCTTTGTTCCATCAGTATTGCTTACCTATTCTACAGACGTTTCGCTTTAAATTGGATTTTTTTGTTTCCTAAATTTAATGTCTGAATCTTTTATAGCATATTTCTTATCTTATTAAACCCATTTCTTCCTTTTATTTACTTAGACTTGGGCAATTTTAAAAATTAATGTTTTAAAGTCTCTTTTAGACTGTAAAAAATCCTCTGCTCCTCCTCTGTAGCCCAGAGTGAGGCATGTTGTCACTGGGTTTCTCTTTGTCATGTATCTTAATATTTCCTGCTGACTTCTCTTTGGCCTGCCATACCTTGAACTTACGACCTTACTTATCAATTGTGATATTTGGGAGTTTCTTCAGTATGTGTAGTCTAAAACTTTAAGTCCCGAGCACGTATGTACAATGTGTTGGAAATCACAAATTCTCTTCTTGTCATACACCAGCCAAAAGGACTCTTCCACAGAGACTTCCTTTATTCTGGAGCTAGATTTATAAATGAATTTCTGGCCCAGCAAATCATAAATACAGGAGCACTCTTGCCTTTATTGTGACCTCCAAGGAGAATCAAAATTCTTCCTTCAAAGCTATAGTATCCACATTATTCCCATGGTTTCCCTGGCACTGCCAAGTATTGCTGCCAACAGCTCCTGTGTGTGCTGTATTACCACATCACACCTCTGGCACCTACTTCATTCTTCAAAGGCGTTTTTCTACGATGAATACATTTCATGAACACAATACAAGATCACCTTGTTGGCAAAGCTGCTAGTATTTTTATAAACTTAGAAGCAACGAATTTAGTTTGCAGGTGGAGCATGTGCTTTGTATATGGGAAACGTAAGGTTTGAAGTAAACATGCCCTGATATTGAGTACACTAAAATCCACGTCATGAATCGCCAGGAAGCAGACTATGTAACTTTCTTGTTCCCATCATCTGCACTGTTCATACATTTTTGTTTTGTTGTTTTTGTTTTTCGAGACAGGTGGTGTAGGAGGTCCTTCTGTTTATGTGTTGCTTTCATTGGTTAATAAATAAAGAAACTGCTTTGGGCCTGGTGATAGGGCAGAACTTAGGTAGACAGGGATACAGAACTGAATTCAGGGAGGAAGAAAGCAGAGTCTGAGAGAGAGCCACCATGGAGATGCCAGGTCAGACATGCTAAATGTCACCACCTCGTGGTGAACACAAAATAATAGATATGGGTTAAATCAAGATGTGAGTGTTAGCCAATAGGAGGCTAGAGCCATTGCCCAGCTTCATCCATACATCTTACAACTTCATCTGCACTTTAATTGAATTCAATGTCATAGTAAACACAAATATAACAGGAGGTCAAGTTTCATTTATTTCACAATGATTTTTGTTGAAGTATGATTTCTCTTTTCTGGAATAAATTTTAATAAATTTAATTTAAGTATATTTTCCTTTAATATTTTTCATAATAACAGCTATATTGCTATTTCAGGTATTGCCTCAGATGCAAAAAAATTTAATTGAGATAATCAAGAAGGAATCATAAATATGTGTTAGGATATTCATGACAACTATGTAAAGACATGTGTTATATCATGACCCCTCAGTAGAAAATATTATTCATAAAATAAATTACTGTTTTGAAGAATGTAGAAAATATGAGCAGGATGCCACAGTCTACATAGATAATATATTCACAAATATTTCTTCAAAACTACTTTAGTCATATGTATGCTCATGAAAACAAAAACACAGAGAGAAACAGAGAGACAGGCAGAGGAGAGATAAGAGCACTGTCTCTTCTACACCAATGCATCCTCTTTTATACAGGTATCCAGAAAGACAGTGCAGAGGAACAAGAGGTCATTCAGAGCTCTATTTACAAATTACAGAATCAACGCCATTCATCATGTTTCAGTGACAGTGCATTACATGTTTGCCACCTTAGCATCTCTCATTAGGACCTGGGTTCACACTGAAGTCCATTTGATTGATCCTTCTTGTTAGATTTCTCTAGTAATATATTGGGGGATAATAGCAGGCATAACAATGAACCATGCCATCTCCACTAATTCTTACCTCTATTCATGTTAAGATTTGCACCCACCCACGGTGACAGTGGGACTGATCTATTGGGAGCTCACCAAGGCCAGCTGGACTGGGACTGAAAAAGCATGGGATAAAACCGGACTATCTGAACATGGCAGACAATGAAGGCTGAGGAGAAGCCAAGGACAATGCACTAGGTTTCGATCCTACTGCATGAATTGGCTTTGTGGGAGCCTAGCCTGTTTGGATGCTCACCTTCCTGGACCTGGATGAGGGGGCGGGGGACCTTGGACTTCCCATAGGGCAGGGAATCCGGACTGCTCTTCAGACTCGAGAGGGAGGGGGAATGGAGTGGGAGGAAGGGGGAGAGGAGTGAGGAGAGGAGGAGAAAAGCGCGGGGGGGGGGGAGAGGAGTAGGAGGAGGGGGAGGGAAATGGGAGGCGGAAATTTTTTCAAAAAAAAAAAGATTTAGGATAAAATAATATCCTAAACCTGATTGTTAAAAATAAATATTTTGAAGCTTAAGGCCACCCAGGTTGCTTTGTTGATTGACATAGACCTGTATATAGGACAGTAATCATTCTTTCAAATAGTATAAAAGGTTTTCTTGAATTGAATACTTTCCCCAAATGTTTAGATACTCAGATGGTTTCAATAAACACATCTGAATGAAGCAACCATTTGTCGAAGATCCCTGGAAGCAAATGAAGGCTCATGGGGATGGGGAGGGGTAACAAAACAGCAGGTCTTGCATATGAGCTGTCCAGAACACTCTCTTTTCTCCTTCCAGCCCTCTGTTACTTTCTTTTATTTGGCCAAAGCAAGCCTGCACCAATGCCAACAACTGGACAGTAAGGGGTTAAAGACTTAGACATAAACCTTTCTGATCTTAGAACACATAAGAAAATGAAGGGAAATGAGAAAATCTCAACATATATGCAATCTTTTCAAACTAAATGTTTGTTTTTGCTCTAGAATTATATGTTAAGGCAACTTAAAGAATCAGTATGTCAGATTAAATTATTGGTCATATTTTATCTTATTGAACATCAAGTTTGACTTTTATACTTAATGTGTACATACTGAACAGCTGATACCAGTAATTTTGACATACTATATGGCATGTGCTCCAGTCAGTAAGAGTTGGCAAAGGAAACTTAACAGAGAACAAAATCCCTCATGAAAGAGTGCACAATGTAGCAATGTTGTCCAGTTTTTTTTTTCTTTTTTTAGGGGGTATGGTTCAAGACATGATTTCTCTGTAGCTTTGGAGCTGGCCCTGGAAATAGCTCTTGTAGACCAGGCTGGCCTCGAACTCACAGAGATCTACCTGCCTCTGTCTCCCAAGTGCTGTGATTATAGGCATGTGCCACTACCATCCGGCTTCCAATTTCTTTACTGAAGAACTGCCTTGCATTCTAGGGCACAGGCACTGGGACAAATTTTGATAGAGCTGCATCCTGCCAGAGTTTCCCACCTCTCAGTGAAGAGGTTCACCAAATACTTGTTCAGATCTGTAGAACAGCTGTAGATTGTTAGTATATATCATTACTGTATAGTACAATTGCTAAGGGTATGCTTGGCACATTCTCTTTCTTTTTTTTTTTGCATTTACACATTAGTAGGATGAGTCACAGCATGCAGAACCTACATTATAGCAATGCTCAGTTCAAAATTGAAAACTACCAGTACACTGCAGCAAGGCAGTTACCATTTAGATATCCAATTAAGATTAAAAACAAAACATCATCATCGACAAACATGGACTGGAGAGATGCCTCAGTAGTTTAGAGCTTTTCTTGTTCTTGCAGAGAAACTGTTCTGTTCCCAGCACCACTACATATTCTCTCACAACTCCAATTCTGGGGCAGCTGACACCCTCTTCTGACCTCTGTGTGCAAATATGTATGTAATAAACACACATGCATCCATGCCAAACATTCATACACATAAAATATAATAATTGAATCTAAAAGGAGTCATGACAAAAACAAGACAAAGAAACAGTAATCGATAAGAAAATGGAGCTCAGGGTAGCTTATATACAAACAGTATGTAAAGAACATCAGTAATTCATCAAAGAACAATATTAATAGAAGGTATATGCCAATTGTACAAACAAATACAAAGCAAGCATCAGAACTTTGTACACAAAAAATGATTTTGTGTGTATCTGAGTCTTGGATCACTCACTTTTGTTTTAATAATTTTTTATTATTTTATCTGTATGTCTTGCATATCTGTGGTTTGAAACTAGCAATAATTTAAAAGAAAATGTAGAATCTAGACTCCATACTTTTCTTTCTATATAAAGTATATATATTTTAGCTATTTATTTTACTTACAGTGTTAGCCTATAAATCGAAAGATAAAAGTTATAAATCTGCTATATTTAAGTACCCTACTCACACATCACTGACAGAATTATCTAAAGTCTTTCTTGGAATTTCATTTTTACAAACACTTTAGAAATCAGTGTGGTGGTTTCTCAGGAAATTCAGGATCAACCTATCCCAGAATCCAGCAATACCACTCCTGGGATTATACCCAAGAGATGCCCTATCATACTACAAAGGCATTTGTTCAAATATGTTCATAGAAGCATTATTTGTAATAGTCAGAACCTGGAAACAATCTAGCTGCCACTCAATGGAAGAATGGATAAAGAAAGTATGGAATATATACGCATTAGAGTATTACTCAGCGGTAAAAACAATGACATCTTGAATTTTGCATGCAAATGGATGGAAATAGAAAACACTATCCTAAGTGAGGTAACCCAGACCCAAAAAGATGAATATGGTATGTACTCACTCATAAGTGGATTCTAGCCATAAATAAAGGACATTGAACCTATAATCCATGATCCTAGAGAAGCTAAAAAGAAGGTGAACCCAAAGAAAAACGTATAGTTATCATCCTGGATATTGGAAGTAGACAAGATTTCCAGGCAAAAATTGGAAACTTGAGGGTGGGGGTAGGGTGGGCGTAAGGGGAGATGGGAAGAAAAAAGTGAGAAGGGGAGATGGGAAGGTTGGGATGGAGGAAGGGTGGATATGGGAGCAGGGAAGTATATATCTTAATTAAGGGAGCCATTTTAGGGTTGGCAAGAGACTTGACTCTAGAGGTGTTCCCAGGTGTCCATGGAGATGTCCCCAGCTAGATCCTTGGGCAGCTGAGGAGAGGGAGCCTGAAATGGCCCTATCCTATAGTCATACTGATGAATATCTTGCATATCACCATAGAACCTTCATCTGGCGATGGATGAAGCTAGAGACAGAGACCCATATTTGAAAATTCTTAAAGCTGTAGTTAATATCCTTCAAGAAAACACATCAACAGTCAGTTATGTACTTATTCGACCACACAGTATTTCTCTCTATGGGATAATGCAGTCTTTGGCAAGTTTATTAGGTGACAGCTGATACGTTATCTGGGAAGACTATCTGTGATAATTCTACTTTGTTGCATCTTAATTCTCTGCCTCTGGATACAGCACAGTTCTTTGAGTTGAATATCTTCCTATTTAACAGCAAGTGCTGATGCTGAAAAACCCAATATATTACTGTGGTGTAAATGATCTCTATAAATCAGTACTAAGATCACCAACTTCCATCTGCAGCAGATGCTAGGAAATGCATTTCCCCAAATCAGGTGGTAGAGAGCAAGTTCAGATCCCAGGTGTTCTTGACTCACCCTTATGCAGGCCTCTTTTCCCTACATCTTACATAGATGGAGTTACCTTCTGTTTCTTTAATCAGGGATGTTGATATGACTCTGGTTTGTGTGTTATTATGTTTCATACCAAGAGATGTAAGATCTTTGTTTTATATGTAATTCTTTTACCTTGAAATATTTATTTCAACTTTGTTGCTTTTCAGTTTCTGGTCCTCCATGGAGAAGGATTAATTCTCTTTACAAGACTGAGCATGTGTAAGACAAGCCATCCATTGAGAATTTTAAGTGGCATTTCCTTTAAGTTGATTTTCCTTGAAGTGAGGCTGAATGTCAAAGACAAACAGTAGCCTGGATTCCCTTTTTTCATGTCTACAATTCTTTGTTTATAAAAATAAGTTTAAATTATTAATTCTAGGAATGTCTATAATAATGAAAAATCTCATGCTTGTGGTTCAGAAGTCTTTACCAAGCACAGTGTCTCTTCACTCTAAAGAATTAGCAACTATCACAGACATACACAAATGTATAAATGCACAGATATAGTGGGTATTCTATATTTCTGGTCTCTCTTCTATGGAGGCATGAGACTTGCTTGTCAATGGTATGTTACATCTCTGTTTCATCTCTCTGAACTTACAAGTATTTTTGAAAAAATCAGCAACAATGAATAAGAGGGAAACAATGACAGTCATCAACCTGTATGGGGAGGTTTATTTTACCAAGAAAACTTCTATGAACAAAGCATCTTTAATGAGAGAGAGAGAGAGAGAGAGAGAGAGAGAGAGAGAGAGAGAGAGAGCAAGAGAGAGAGAGAGCGATAAAGTTAATAAGAGCATCATGATACCCTGGCTGCACTGGAGTTGAGAAAGTGAATGCATTGTTAGTTTATAGCTATCCATCTACTATTCATTGACAATAAATGATGTGTTCTAGTTTCCAAGAGCATATATTTTTCTGTACTAGTATTCCTGCTTCCTTGCTCATCACAAATATTTCCTAGGAAGGCTCACATTCTTCCTCCTGACATGATGGTCAAAAATATGGAACACGTGTCAACTGTAGCATTTGCATAATAATCACCTCTGCTCACCCATTCATCCACTTCTTTAAAATGTGTTAGGTTAACAGTAAAAACATTCAAAGATGGGATGAGAAAAGTCAGCACTGGAGTAAATAACTGAATATGCAGTAATATAAATTACTGACGCAGCAATCATGGATTAGTAGCCATAAAGTGACTGTGAAAGAACTATTCACAGCAATGATTAAAATGGCGTGGAGAGAAGGTAGTCATTACACCCTGTCGAAATAAGTGATCCCTCTCTTGTAGGGGGCTATTTGCTTACTTACTTATTTATTTCATGCTGCCACAAAGGTTCAAAACTACATTAGAAATATTCTTTCATTATAATAACTAGGTCTACAGAATCAACTAAGCAAGGCTTATAATGGATCAAAGAGACTGAAGCAACAATCATGGACCCTGTATGGGTCTCCTAGGTACTCTGCATATATGTTATGTTTGTGTAGCTCTGTGTCCTTGTGTAGCTCCTGACAGTGTGAGGGGGTCTGTCTCTGATCCTTTGGCTTGCTCTTGAGACCCCTTTCCTCCTACTGGGTTGCCTCATCCAGGCTTGATAAGTGGGTTTGTGCCTCGTCTTCTTGCAGCTTGTTATACCATGTTTGGTTTGGTGGTCTGGGAGATCTGCTCTTTTTGTTTTTGTTTTTGTTTTGAAGGGAAATGGAAAACTGAATCTGAGGGAAAAGGAAGGTGGGGGTGAGACTGCAAAGAATGGCAGGAGGGTAAACTGAGGTTGGGGTACAATGTTTGAGATGAGAATAAATAAATGTATGGCTTTGATAGCCTCATTAAGTAGAATCAAACATTTACTGCACAATAAAGAAAATCTCTCCTTGGACTAAGAGTTAAATTATTTACTAAAATTCTGTAATTATAATAGACTTATATCATTAGAAAATAATTATGTACTTTTATAACTGATGGTAGAAATATATATTGATTATGAATCAAGCAAATTCCTAATAATCAGTACAGTGTCTCTAACCATTTTATTTTCAACTAAGAATGCATACCATATCATTTTGTTCAATTTTTTAACCTTCTCTTTTTAGTCCTTGGATATTTAAACTTGGTTCCTTCTGCACTCCAGGTAAGTGTTCTAAGTCCATTTTGAGCAGTGATTTAAAAGCGATTTAATTATTTCTTTTTTTGATTTTTTGTAATTACATAATTTCCTTTCCCCTTTCTTTCCTCCCAATTGTACAATATACTTCTCCTTTCTCTTTTCCAGATTCCCATTTTAAACAGCGTGTCATGATGGTTTTTAACACTAAAACACTAGTGGCAAAATAAAAATATCCCAGTGATAGAGGGACTTGGAGGAAAGTGGAGAGGGGCTTGAGAAGGAAGAAAGGGAAAAGGGAGTGTCAGGATGTGAGTAATCAGAATGCATAGACACACATAGACACACATATGAAACTGTCAAAGAACAAATTAATAAAAAATGAAGACTATATTGAAAGGCACACTTGTAGTTATATAGGTCAGAAACAACTTTACAGAGAGCCCTGATTTGGCACTCACTTAAGAACCAATACAGTAATAACTAGCAATAAATACTGGAATTCAAATGTTTTCTATTCCAGCTAACAGTATTGCTGCAAAAAAAGCATTATTATGCTTTTTTTCTCTCAATTTGGGCTGTTTTGGGGGCTCAATTTGTGATGATTTACTGGATGATCTCAATATAAATTCAAAACAAATAGATATCATATAAAAATTATATAAGCTCATGGATTACCTGAGGACTCAAAACCACCCACTTTTCTGGTGACAACTTCTTCAATCATGTGATTTTCCAACTGGATATCAACAGCACATCAACAAAGTTTGAGCATTCTTAATGTTGACTCAACATTAAAATGATTCAGCATAAGAGAAACTTCTTATGTTTAAGAAATGACCCCCAAATACTACACACTCCATTAATATTTAAACATTATAATTACCTAGGATTATCAAAGCAGTTTCATATATTATAGGTAACTAGAGAGCCATAATCACCCGTTGAAAGTAGAAAAACCCCTGTTGCTATTTTAAATATTAAAATGCATAGTTGCATACTGAAAATTCAGTAATATATAGTCTTAATCATAAATTATTAATTCAACTTTTTAACATTTCTTTTTATTTACAGTAAGCCAGTCCTTGGTGTAGATGGATAAATGGACAGACAGACAGATTGATAATAGATACTAGAAAAGTAAGGTTTGTTTTTTGTCACTGCTGCTGTCTCTGCCTGATACATGCACGAAAATCTATGCCCATTTCAAACATCCTAAAGGACAAAAGTAAACTGACATTAGCAACATCATAACAATTCTTAAAATTCTGATAAAAACCTTGATTATGCTAGCTCAGCTTTGACAGACATGCAAATTTCAATTTAAATTTCCAGTTGTTTTCCTGTCTGATGACAGCAATGTATCTCAGTGACCAACTAACAATTCTGGCTTCCACAGCCATTAGAACCACTCTCAGCCACAAAATGGTATAAACGAAGCACCTGCGTCTTCATGGGAGTTATTCCTCTGTATGAAAAAAAGTGCCCCATGTGTGCTCCGGAAATCACAACAATTTGCCAATTTCATGGCAGAGAGAGCGGGCCACAGCCTCTCTACCCACTCCGATGACACATGTGGCTTGCCGCAGTATATTTAGAGGCTGACTCAGAAAGGACAGAAGTGCATAAGCCAGAAGCAAGCGAAACCCAGACATTATGGGTACCTCCGTATCTAATGGGAAAGAAATTTGTGAGCGATTTAAAGAAGGCATAAGATGAATTTCAGGCTGAGAAATACAGGGTCAGGAAAGGAAATAGATGGTGATAGGAGCAGCCAAAGTTAACAGGACATGGGGACGATGCTGCCACCCAGTCATGCTTTGTCAAACAGGAACAAATATTCTGGCAGATTTCCCAAGCATCTTAGAGAGCCACAGCACAACACAGGAACCATGCTTCCGTGGTGTCCACTGTTTCTGGAAACACCTAGCAAGTCCTGGAACTGAGTTGCTGGCTTACATTTAGAGAGAAGTGTGGAGTATGTGTGTGTGTGTGTGTGTGTGTGTGTGTGTGTGTGTGTGTACAATTACACTTGGCTTAACTCTTATCTGGATAGGTAAGATAATTTTAGTGGCAAGGTAGTGTGACTCAGGCATTTAATCCTAGCACTTGAGAGGGAGAGGCAGGTGGATCGCTGAGTGTGAGGCTGAGTTCCAGGACAGCCAGAACTACACAAAGAAAAACAAAAGATAATTTCAATAAAATAAATAGCATTTCCTGATTATTTCAAGTAGCAGTGAATAGCTAAATTTTGAGATGGATCCCATGAACTTCTTATTCCAACCATAATATCTATCTATATCTTACCAATTTGCAGAAAACCTGGGGCACTGAGTAAGCATTAGCCTCACTGAGTCACAAGAACTAAACAAAGCAGATTGGTTGTAGGGTCCATGCCTTCATAGACCTTCATTAAATGTCTAATGCACACGATACTAGTAAATTTTATTGTCTTTGATTTTGTCCTATAAGCATACACATTCAGGCAAATGCATAGTTTAGAAAGTGATAAACAGTCTAAAATCAACTGCCACAATTTGAGAAGAAAGTGTGTCTCTCTTTTCATGACTTTGATTTCATGGTAAAGTAGTAAAATTGAGTTCGCAGTAGTGAAGATCTCATTTTGCCATGCCTACCACCTTGAGCTCATAGGTCTTGTTATTCTTCAAGCTGATATCTGCTATGGTCACTATTAGAGCCTTATCAGAAACCTCGGAATGAATAATGTGAATCCCACTAAACTGCCTATCCTATCCTCTTCAACGCACACACAAGTTCTGAGACTAGTATTAACAAGGAGAAAAGACTTTTAAGACCAGACGGATTAACTATTTTCTACACAGCCTTGAATTCTTGGCCACTAGACAATGATCACTAGACCACTCGACTTCATCAACATCTCTGGCTTCTGCAAATGGCAGCTGTGACAAGGTCTCCAAAACTCTAAGCCTCAGCTTTAGCCACATTTTAAGGTTCAAAGCAGTAGTGGCATGGCTGGTTGTCTTTATGGCTGACTGAATAACCGAGAGGCACAGTCAAACACAGGTAAGTATCTGAGAGTTGCTTTTCCATTGTCATGGTCGTTGCTGTAATTTTATATATCATCTATCCTCTTTCATATATTTATGCTGTCTTAGTCTCCAGTTGAGCTTCTGGTGCCTCTACTCACGTCCACACTACTGCACTGAGGACTAGAATTCCACAGTCTAGCAAAACACACAACAGAACAAAATTTCCTAGACTCGCAGGTCTTGATAGACACTGATTCTCTGTTCTTACTTTTAATTTGCCTTCTCTACAACTTGGTCTAAGCTGTTTCTGCAGATCATCCTTTAGTCCGAGTTAGAAGAGAAATAGGCTTCCTCCATCTTCAACAATACTACTTTGAAACGACTACTTTTCAGTGTGAGGAGTATAAATGTCTACAGCCTTGTAATAAAAGATATTTAGGAATTTGGGGGTTGCAGAGATGGCTCAATGGTTAAGAGCATCAGTTGCATTTCTGTAGGACCCGAGTTTGAACCGTAGCACAGACATGGCAGCTCACAGCCATCTCCAGTTTCAGGGTCTCCAGTGCTTTCTTCCGCCTTCTGTATTTACTATGTATGCACGTGGCGCTGAGACATACATGGAGACAAAACCCTCATATACATGGAATAAAAATAAGCAATTAGAAAAGACATTTAGCTCTACCGTATGCTGTTGCATTCAAGCTGCTTAGTGACTTGCACTTGTGATTTAAATCTTGGTATATTCCAGCGAGCTATTCATCACTCTCACCATTTTCCTATCCCTCATGAGCTGCTATTCTGAGTGATTGCCATCTTAATGGTCCCATCCTTGATTTGCATTGATTGTAATTGCTTCCTTTCCTCCATGCTCCATTTAAATACCATGAGCTTTGCACATAGCTTTGTTCTAAGCCAATCTTAAATACTTCCACAGCACTTGATCTCAAAAAAAAAAAAACTTTCATCCATCTTCTTTCCCTTGCATACGTCTTGTCATCCGTCTCTATTGTCTATTCTATTGAGCATTGCCCTATGATCTATAATTCACATGATGCTCTTGATAATGCCTTTAATCCTCTTGTCTTCTTGCCCTAGCCTGACAGAAACCCAATTCTGGATCTCTGCGTGTGAGCATCTCTATTAGTTCCTTCTCATGTTACTCTAACAAAATACTTAACGAAAGTAACATAAGAAGGGATTTAGTCAGAGGACACAGCCCATCATGGTGGGGATGGTATGGTAGTGGGATCAGGTTCTGTCTGTGGCAGCAGACAGATCATGAAATGCCAACAAATAAAAATCACACATTTTTTTCCCTTTCTCCATTGCCCATAACCTTGTTCAGAGGAGGAGCTTTTCCCCACCTCTTAACCCTTTCTGGAAAAGTCCTTATAAATATAAATAAAGGTATGCTTCCTTAATATTCTAGGTTTTTGGTAATTCCATTAAGGAGGCAACTAAATTAATCATGGCGAAGACTCTGTTTAGGTTACTGCTAACAGCTGGTGGGATAGAATGAATGCTACCACAATAAATGTCCCTATTTCAAACACCAATACTTCATATGTGGGTTTGCCTAGGTTCTCCTTGTGCCCATATTTCGTGTGTCCTTCATCTCTCTCCTTTTTTCCACCTTTACACTTGCCAGGTAACCCTGACCTTCTTTCACAGGGAGTTACTGAAACAGACCGTTTAGAATATAAAATATCAATTCAGGTTAAAAAAATATAAAGGCATATGCCCAGTTACCACAGGCTGACAATTGAAAGGAATACATTAGCTACATTTAAAGATATTGATAGTTCTTTAGAAGTTTGATTTTAGATGTCATGAAATCTCAGTTAATGAAGGCTTGAAACACTGATTTGCAAAGCTTCTTGAATTTAGATTTTTATGGCTATAATAGACAGAAGAAAATCAAGTTTGGTAGCTTTTAATAAAGTCAGAATAAATTAAATTGAAAATAACACGTATTTCCGCCAGATTTCTTTGGCATTAAGGAGCAGTAAAATGATCTACCACACACTGCCAAGCTGCAGAGTTCTATAGAGCGATTCTGAGATGCAGTATGAAGTTTGTGGCAACCATATGCTGAAATCGCTTTATTTCCTGTCATTCAGTTCACATGAAATTAAAATATCGATGGAAACAATTTCTGCATGGAAATTGGAAAAGTTAATAGGAGAGTCAATTAAGGGCTTCAGCAGATTATACAGTCTAGCTTTTTTTTTGATACTTCCATTGTTCTTAATTATATAACAGGATGGAGAGTAAAATACAAAATGCAAGAGACAGTAGACTCTGCCAAGGGAAATGGAGCTATGAAGACAATTACAGGGTCAGCAAGATGGGAGAGAAGATTCAGTGCACACAAAAGCTGTCTGGATGCAACAGCAGCCTCGCGAGCAGAAAATGTCCGACCTCGCAGCAATTCTTAGCCTCAGAAGAAAATGCTGTTTAAATGCCACTGTGGGAACATCTTGGCCTGTTTCTGTGCTCTCGTATTCCAAACGAGCTGCAAGCTTTTCCCTTCAAAAGCCTTGATATGTGCTCCAGGTTTCATGTTTTTAAAATAAATGAAAAAATTTCTTTCCTTAGAAAACACTGCATCTTATTGCTTAGAATTTCAAGAACTATGTTGAATAGATATGGAAAGAGTGGACAGCCTTGACTTTTTCCTGCTTTCAACATAAATTGCTTTGAGTTTCTTTCCATTTAATTTGATCTTGGCTGGAGCTTGCTGCATATTGCTTGTTTTATGTTTAGATATGTTCCTTGTATCCCTGATCTCTCCAAGACCTTTATCATGAAGGGGTGTTGGATTTTATCAAATGCTTTTCCAGCATCTAATGAGATGATCATGTGGTTTTCTTTTTCAGTTTATTTATATGGTGGATTACATTGATAGATTTTTGTATGTTGAACCATCCTTCTATCTCTACACTGAAGCAGACTTTATCATAGTGGATGGTTTTGTTTGAGGTATTCTTGGATTCCTTTTGCCAGCATTTTCTTGAGTATTTTTTGCATCAGTGTTCATGAGAGAGATTGATCTGTAATTCTCTTTCTTAGTTTAGTCTTTGTGTGGTTTCAATATCAGAGTAACTGTAACCTCATAAAAAGAGTTTGGCAATGTTCCTTCTGTTTCTATTATGTGGAACAATTTGAGGAGTATGGTTGTTAAATCTTCTTTGAAGTTCTGGTAGAATTTTGCATTTAAACCAACTGGACTTGAGCCTTTTTGTTTGGGAGGTTTTGGTGACTGCTTCTATGTCCTTAAAGGTTATATGTCTATTTAAATTGTTTATCCGGTCTTGATTTAATTTTGGTATGTGGTATCTTTCCAGAGAATTGTTCATTTATTTTACATTTTCCGATTTTGTGGAATACAGACTTTTGTGGTACTATTATTAAACTGACAATATATTTTTTTTGAATTACATAGAGTATGTAGTACTCTGCTAATATTTTCATACATGTGAACCACAGTCAAAATAACATGGATAAACTAATAGATATGTTTGTTCAGAAAAAAGAAATTTAAGTGCACATTTGCTAAAAATAAAACAAAATTGATATATTTATAATTAAATTTCCTTTAATAAAAGCATTACAGAAGTACTGTAATAATATTTTTATGCCATGAAAGAATAATACAATGCTAAAATGTAGGCTCTTCAGAAATTAGTTTGGATTGCTGTTCTATGCAAAAAAGAAATTTAAAATCCAGATCTTAAAGTGATATTAGAAAGAAAATAAACATTCTTCTGGTCTGGACTTTGGAACAATGACAAATATGAATGATCAGATGTTTTCCCAATGTAAACTGACAGAAAGAAAACATGTTCTCTTGAATTCTTTTACCCAACTAACCAACTGGTAACAGTTACAATTACATATAGCTTGATAACTTGACTTAGAAGGATCAAATAACGTCATATATTTCAGAAACAAGAGAAACATTGGCTTCAGATCAATGAAAACACAATGAGCTTACATTGATTCGTTCTATAAAATAAGCAGAGTTATATTGCTACATTTCAACAAGAAACACGTTTTCAAAGCTGAAATGTAAAATCCAGTTAAAAATAAACTATTCTGAATGTACTAACAAATTTGCTTCAGAAAAATGAATGTTTTCCCCCCCTCCTACACAAATTAATTTTGATAGGAATTAAATTGCACTGAGATACACTGACTGAGGAGAGTAGGAAATAAACAAACTCTACATTGCTGCTAACACGGAAAGCAAGGAGCAGACACTGGGAAACTTGACAAAGGAATCGCAGCACATGGATTCAGGGTAAAGGCCTGTTTGGGATACCACTGGACTGAGTGCAAGATGACTACAGTTTGTCCTTCCGTAATGTCTACACTGGGAACTCAACATTCTTGGAAGTGCGCACCAGTGAGGAACTATCCCTGTGATCTGCTCAGAGGTGTAGCTGACATTAGGCTGTGATAAGAGACCAACAATAGACCTTGCTATAGTTAATCCTCAAACCAATAGCGTGTTCACTTACCGATTCATCCACAGCTGTTCACAGAGTGCTTGCCATGGCTGGGCCAGTAGGAGCCTGAGCCCTGATGAAGGGCCTCCAGCAAGGCCTGCCTGCTACCTGTCTGGGGCCCAGGCACACACAGTAGTGTTTCATAGGCCTAGGTTATAAAACACTGTGCAAGTTGCAGTATAGTCACATGCAAACTTTCCTGGGTGGCTATGGTGTGGCGTGGTGTGTGTGGCGTGTGTGCACATATCTATGTATGTCTATGAGTGGATATATATATGTGTGTGTGTGTGTGTGTGTGTGTGTGTGTGTGTATACATGTGCTTGCATGAGTGGGTGTGCTTGTGTTGTATATTTTGGGTAAAGTCCATATGTCTGTGTGCATAGCTATGGCTGTGTGTGGGTATGAAGTGTGCATGTGTGTATTTGTGTATATGTATATTCATGAGAGTTTGTGCAATGTATTTATGGTTCACGTGTCTGTGTTGATGAGTGCATTTGTGTGTCTATGTGTCTGAAAGTATGAGTGGGTTCATGTGTGTCAGTGTGGAAGCATGTGTATGTGTGTGAATATGACTGCATATATGTGTGTGTGTGTTTGTGTATATATCTTCCTGTATGTGTGCACATGTGTATTTCTTTCTGAGTGTGTATTTGTTCTTTTCAAACCACTCAATGGAGACTTGTGTTCCATGAGAAATGTGCCAGCACATGAAATCCACAGATTCATTCATGTTCTGAAGGCTTGAATATCTTACAGGCAATCTTCAATAAGCATATCTCACAAACAAGCTTTGATAGGAATTGGCTAAGCATCTGCATTTCTAATCTCTGACAGGATTGGAAGGGCAGGTTCATGTATTGCAAATCAAAAGCATAATCATATGCTTTGAAAGTTTACAGTCTTGTCAATAAAGCCAATCTTTCACCTACTCATATGAGGCTAGTTTGGGTACCATGGATTTACAGACGTGGTACTGATGATGAATGCTGGTACAATAAATGAGGGATCTTCGTAGGATGCCTGTCCTGACAGGAGGAAGAATGCCCATTGCTCTCAATCAGCTTGTGAAGGGAAAGAATTATATAGCGAGGAACAGATGCTCTAGTGTGTAGACAAAATAGCATGCATCGCACAAATCTAGCCTTCATTATAATGGTCTCCATTCCAAAACCCGAATGCTGTAAGAGTCACATGCACACAACGTAACATGTGTATGTGAAAAATATCCTTACAAGGTTTTGCTTATTTTTTTCATGTAAAATTTATATTTCAACAGATTGAAGCTATGAATGCTACACAATTGAAGATCCATTATGTTTTCTATATTAAGCATGCTTAAAATTAAAGGATGATCCTAATCAGTGAATCATGATGAACACATTTGGGAGATATCTGTGAAAATAATAATTTCATCACTGAATTTCACATTTGAATTCTCCTAAAGGTTAGATAATAATGAAAATCTAATCCAGATAACTTATAACTTGTAACAATAAAACATGGAAATTTTATATAAATCACACAATGAATTTATATCTCACCAGCCTTCCATGTGAAGTGTTGGTTCTGAAGAGTAGAGTTTAGATTTTGAATATGGCATATTATATATCAACCTGTCTTTTCTCAGAGGAGATTGTTATTAGCAACAAATCACCCTCAACATTAAGAGTTACCTGACCTTTCTAATTTTGTTTTGCAAAATGTTTACAACAGGCTTATGATTCATCCGGTGCCAGTGTTTGGAGACTATTTACTACTGAAATAAAATATCGTGAGTCACATATGTGCAGAGAGCCCATGCTCAGGCAGTGATGTATGCAAAGCAACAGTAGTCTACACTGATTCTGAGTATGGAATGTAGCCATTCTTCAGTGTGATGAGATAAGTTATAATAATACGAACAAATACAATTTAGTAACTGAGAAAACAGATACTCTGAGATGGAGTAATTACCATCATTTCTAAAACCTTTTTCAAAGCTAAACTCTTCCTGTTATACTAGTTCCTCTAAAATATGTTGGGAAGGAAAGAAGAAACCTTCTGTAGAGAAAGATACTTGGTCCAATAAGGTTGAAAATGATTTTAAGACATTTTCATCAGTTCTCTGAGAATTTCACACGTTTTGATGATATTCACTGTGCATCCTCCAAGTTCCTCCTACCGACACACTTTGCCTACTCAACTTTGTGTCCTCCACTCTTATTTTTCCCCACCTTATTCAGTCCGATGTGAGCGACACCATTCGCCTACACAAGGGGGTTGACCCATCCTTAGCCATGCCACACACTGCTCACCTTCTCCCAATAGCTGTCAGTTGTCAAGAGCTCTTCAACAAGGAGTGGAATTTTGTATAAATCTTCTCACTCCAAGAGGGGGTTTTGTATGACTTGAGCTTGCCCAGGTATTAGATTTTATGCATTCTGTTACGACTCTTCTTAGCTGATAGGTGTAATTGCCCTGGTGTGTCCAGAATCGCTTTTCTTTTGTCATCGACCATTTCTGTCTCTGGCCTTTACCAACTTTTTGCCCCTTCTTTCACAATGATCCCTGAGCCTTGGAAGGAAGAGGTGGGTCATGGAAGAGAAAGAGAAAGCCTGGTTTAAAATGTTAGTATAGGTGCTGCGCTTCTGGCTCCATCTTGAAGCATTTGCTTAGCATGAACAAGGCCCTGGGTTCAATTTTCAGCCCTCAAATAAATAAAATAAAATAACTGCACAAAATGTGAAGCAGTTTATTTGTGAGAATTTCCTAAGAGACTAAAATGATATAGCTTGATATGTGGCATTACTGAAGGCCATGTTTCTAAGGGTCATTTTCCACATTGCTACTTTTCCTTTTCCCACAGTGTGGTGTGAATTGTCTGCAACATAATCACTGAACGCCATGCTCAGTGTACTCCTATTTAAAAGGTACTCCTATTGTGTTGTACCAGGGCACGTATCTTTTCATCCTCCATGTTGATACTAAAGACAATATAAGGGCTCTGAGAAACCCAGGTGAATAGCTTTCTCTTTATACCAAGAAAAAGAAAACGCCTACAGTCTGCATTAGAATAATTTCTAAACTAATTTCAAACACAGGGTGAGGGGAAGTCTGTTTACTTTTCCTTAACATCTAGCTATTAGCATTTTTTCACTAAAGAAAAGATAACTGTTAGGATTCTAGTTGCATCCCATGGAGCCCATTCCAAGTCTGTTTCCAGCTGACTTTGTGCCCTGTAATGAGACCCAAGATGACTCTAGGCTCCTATCTAGACTCCTTTCCCTTTCAGTACACTGCATTCTGAAGCATTTAACCCCCTTGACCTGCAGTTCATGTCCACATGGGTAATTTGTAGAGATGAACAAGGGTGAATCTGAATAACACGGATTACTGTCTTTAAACTCATCACATACTGTATTAGTTGTGAAAAAGTTCTAGAGAATATAAAAAGTCAGGGGAACGCTCTTTAGCTTTCCCCACTGTAAGCATCTATTCCTTTGTTATGGACTGATGGCGCAGGCAGGGGTTTGTAGCATGGTGCCTGTACACTATAATTCAAATGTGCTTTGGATTATTGATACTAGAGTACAGTCACCGTGCAAGATGCAAAGCCACATTGGTGCACATCCAGTTTACACTAGTTTATCAGTCACTATTTTAAAAAATAATTCATTCTTCTACAGGTTGACATCCAGTTGTGCCAGCACCATTTGTTGAAGATGCTTTCTTTCTTCCATTGTATACTTTTAGGTCCTTTATCGAAAGTGAGGTGATCATAGGTTTGTGGGTTAAAATTTGGGTCTTCTATACGATTCCATTGGTCGACTTCTCTGTTTTTATGCCAGTACCACACTGTTTTCATTACTGTAGCTCTGTAATAGTTTGAAGTCAGGGATATCACCATAGAACCTTCATCTGGTGATGGATGGAGATAGAGACAGAGACCCACACTGGAGCACTGGACTGAGCTCCCAAGGTCCCAATAAGGAGCGGAAGGAGGGAGAACATGAGCAAGGAAGTCAGGACCACGAGGGGTGCACCCACCCACTGAGACAGTGGGGCTGATCTATTGGGAGCTCATCAAGGTCAGCTGGACTGTGACTGAAAAAGCATGGGATAAAACCGGACTCTCTGAACATGGCGAACAATGAGGGCTGATGAGAAGCCAAGGACAATGGCACAGGGTTTTGATCCTACTTAATGTGCTGGCTTTGTGGGAGCCTAGCCAGTTTGGATGTTCACCTTCCTAGACATGGATGGAGTGGGGAGGACCTTGAACTTTCCACAGGGCAGGGAACCCTGACTGCTCTTTGGACTGGAGAGGGAGGGGGAGAGGAGTGGGGGGTAGGGTGAGAAGGGTGGGAGGAGGGGGAGGGAAATGGGAGGCTGGGAGGAGACGGAAACTATTTTTTTTTTTTGCCTTTTCTCAATAAGATGCTTGCGAAAAAGCAATCTAGTGCCTCGAAACCCACAGTCTATTATTACTTGCTCTGACTGGATTTTTTTTTTTATGTTTTAAAGTAACTTCTGACGAATTTAATTAGCTAATGTGATTTACAGACATTGAGCTCTCGGAAACTAAGGAATCATTGTTTTGGTCTAGCTTTCAAGCAATTCTGACATCGCAGTCATAACATAAATAACAGATGAATGAGCCAGGCAGCAATGGCAGAAGTCTGTTCCAAAGAAAACCACTTATCCAGATTTCTACACAGGTGCAGAGGCAAAAATAGTCTGCCATCAAGATAAAAACCATCTTTAGAAAAGTATCTGCGTATTTTGTTTCTGTGTGTGGTAAAACATCTGGATGTTTAGAAACAGTGAGATGCTTTAATGTCTCATTCAATATTTATTGATATGTCATTTATGAGTACCAATCCATGTTTTACAGATATTATTAGTCAATGCCCTTGGTTCATGGTATGCTAGGTTTTGTTAATGTTAGTTAATAAAAGGATAATTGGATATTTTCTTTGTAGATCAGAGACAAAAAATAAAATATAGTAATGCACAGTGAACTCAAATAAAATAAAAACCAAAAGAGGGTCTCCCTGCATTCTCAGTGATAGTTTTGGGTTTGTAGTGTGCCAGAGCTTCTGTGCCCCAAAAACAAAAGATGCCAAGTCAGTAATTACTACTCTCGGTCTGGAACCATGAGAGCCTGAGGAGAAAAGATGACTAAATATAGCCCAGGGTGGGACTGGGAGGAAGTTTGAGATGCTAGAGGCACCACGTCTCTTCCTAAATGTTTACAACAGACAATAAAAACAAACTGGGATACAGAGAGCTGTTTAGTTTTCAAGTCACCATTACTTCTCAGAGTGACTTTCATTCCGTAAAATCCCATAGTCAATCAGCAAAGCATGAATAACAAGCATGGTGTGTGTGTGTGTGTGTGTGTGTGTGTGTGTGTGTGTTCTAACATTTTCCAGACTGGATAGAGTTGGGCTAGAAGCACATTTGATATCATAAAAGCATGTGCTCTGGTTACTAAGCCATAGAAGCCTTTGTCTGTCGTCATACCTAACAATTATCTATTATTTTCTAAGAGTCAAAAATGAGTAGGTATAATTTTTTAATATGGGTATTCTGGGATATGGTAAATGTTTCTTCTTAGAGCAAAAGAAAGCATTTTTGTAGAAGAGATTAGAAAACAATTGGGCTACTAAAATTACCTATAGCTATATGTGTATTTCCTTTATTTTAGAGATTATAAAATAATCACACCATTTCCCCTTCCTTCCACCTGAGCCCTTTCATAGTCCTCTCCTTGCTCGCTCTTTTATTAACTGTTGTTACATGCATATATATGCATACACACACACATATATATATATATATATTCCTAAGTCTAACTTTCATAGTCTGAATAATGTTGCTTGTATGTATGATTTAGGGATGATTACTTCATATTGGATAACCAATTGGTGTGCTCCTGCCTAGGGAAGGGACTCACAGCCTCAACATGAGCTACTGATATTTCAGTAAATGTTTTAAAATGCATTATAATTTCAGGTATAATTTGAGCTATTTCAATAAATTAATCTAAAATATAAATTTTATAATCAAATTTCTTTACTATTCTCTAAAATTTTTATAATTGTCTTTGAGGTAATAATGTTTTATTATTCTGATAAGAAGTTTAGGGTCCCTTAGAAACAGACATTAAATAAATCCTCATGGTTTTTGGGGTCACACACTGTTTTGTCTCATGCCTCAGACTAAGTGGTATGATTTATAGTAAGATAAAGCAAATTTCTAGATGAAGTATTTCCTAAATGTACAAAAGTTCATACTGCAATTATATCATGTTTAAAATAAAAATTGGAAGTGAAGAATCTGCTGTAAGGTAATTGTAGAATTACAACAAGAGATAAAATACTCATTTAGTTAGGCATGTAACTGTGATGAAACCTACTTTTCTATAGTAGCTATCTTCAGGCAGTTTGAGGTGAAATGAACTATCTTTTTAAAAATAGGGCATTTAATTCAAAATATAGGTTAAGTTTAGCATCTTAAGGAAGTTTTGATCATGAATTTTTATATTTTCTTCTCCCATGCTAGAAGTTTGATAATCTTTAGTCTTGGATCAAGGCATGTGAATCCACTGAATTTTTGTGTAAGGGCTCTAAACCACTCTTCAACCTTTTAATTCTATTTTAAATTATGTTTTCTGGTTTGCTTATAAAGTAGTAGGTTTCAATATGCCTTCTCACTTTCCTAGTTTGGGTTATCTGTCCTCCACATGTATTCTTCCCCACTATCTTGCATTCCTACCTCTGCTAAAACAGTTCATCTCTTTATTTCTTTTTTTCTGTGTTCATCACACTTGCCCTATCCTCTCCCACATGGCCTCTCTTCTTCTTCCAAATACACTTCTAAGTTAAATAAACAAAAATAAATATTCAATGTCTATGAGGTATAACACACAGCATTTTACTTAACTGATTTTACGTGGATTTGAGCCAACTTCAGGGAATTCCAAGTCTGGTACCTCAGCAATGGTTGAAGGCATGACTTAGGAAGTTCCAGGCATTAGGAATGAATTGACTGCTTTAGTTTTGCTAAATGTACACTTTGTCAAACTGTCTCTTAAATATTTATGTTTATATCCATAGACTAGTATTGGCTATAGCCTTACTAAAAGAAACTTCTCTCTAGAATGACTACAGTCTATACAATTCTGGGGTAGACTAGGTGCTGAGAACAAGTGACAGTTAGTGCTCACTATTAAACAGAACATTCATATCACCTACCTCAAAGTCCAGAAAATACTGTAGAACAGGATCAGAGAAAATGTATATCTAGTAGATTGTAAGGTAGCTAGCTATCTTTTTTTTCTTTTTAAAATTTATTTATTTATTAAAGATTTCTGCCTCCTCCCTGCCACCGCCTCCCATTTCCCTCCCCGTACCCCGATCAAGTCCCCCTCCCTCGTCAGCTCGAAGAGCAATCAGGGTTCCCTGACCTGTGGGAAGTCCAAGGACCGCCCACCTCCATCCAGGTCTAGTAAGGTGAGCATCCAAACTGCCTAGGCTCCCCCAAAGCCAGTACGTGCAGTAGGATAAAAAACCCATTGCCATTGTTCTTGAGTTCTCAGTAGTCCTCATTGTCCGCTATGTTCAGCGAGTCTGGTTTTATCCCATGCTTTTTCAGACCCAGGCCAGGTGGCCTTGGCGAGTTCCCGATAGAACATCCCCATTGTCTCAGTGTGTGGGTGTACCCCTTGCAGTCCTGAGTTCCTTGCTCGTGCTCCCTCTCCTTCTCCTGATTTGGGCCTTGAGATTCTGTCCAGTGCTCCAATGTGGGTAGCTAGCTATCTTGATGGCATAGTGTGAACATGACATTCATGAACTCACAGAAGCTCTGGGCCCCTAAATATGCAGTCACAGACTGAGGATTGGCAGTAAAACCATGCTAATGAGAGGTAGTCATTGTCTTCAGTGTCATAAGGACTATGCTTGGAATATACAACTAAGTCCATTTTGCAGCTCTGGTTGAGCCCAGTGGGTCACCAAGAATAGTAGTTTCAATGACAATGGCTCCCATAGGCTCCCATATTTTTATATTTAGTCATCGGTTGGTAGACTGGTTCAGAAAGAATAGGAGATGTGGACTTGTTGGAGTAGGTGTGTTAATGGCTTTGAGATTTTAAAAGCTTAAGCAAGGCCCAATGTTATTCTGCCCTCCTTCCTGTCTACTAGGATATAAAGCTCTCAGCTACTGCTCTAGCACATACTCCCTGCCATTATGGTGACCAACTAACCCTCTGGAACTGTATTAAACCCTCCAAACAAAAGCTTTCTTAGAAGAGAGTTTCTTCACAGCAATAGAACAGTGACTAAGACACCAAGGTGAAAACAAATATATGGACACTAAGGTAGGATGGAAACTTGGTGGATGAGAGGAATTTGGTGTTATGAGAAAGGGTAAGAAAGAGTAGGACAGGCTACAATGCACAGACCTAGAAAGCCTCACTAACAAGGAGGGCCCAAAGAGGGATGCATGCATTTCCCTGGGAAGGAGAATTTAAAGAGATCTCCTGTGTAAACTAGGGGTGGGGGACATGAGGGATCATGTTGGGTGGGTTTGGGATAGGATGGAGGGGGTAAAATGGGAGAGATGTCCTGATGGTGGAGGCATTTTGGGATTAAGGAGAAGCCTGATGCCAAAGAAACTACAAGAAATCCCTAAGAATGGCCCCAGCTAAGACTCCTAGCAATAGCCAAGAAGGTGCCTGAAATGTCTATCTCCTGTAAACAGATTGGTGACTACCCTAATTGTCATCAGAGAGTCTTCATCCAGTAACTCATGAAAGCAGATGTAGAGATTCACAATGTAGCACTGGGCCTAGCTCGAAAAACCCTGCTGAAGAGAGGAATGAGGAATTGGATGGGATGGGGAATCAAGGTCAAGACAGTAGAACCCACAGAGACAGCTGACCGGAGCTCAAGGGAGTCCAGAGATATTGGACCAACTGACCTAGGCCCTCTGCATGTATGTGACAGGTGTGGAGCTTGATCTGTTACTCAGATTCCTAGCAGTGGGATCAGGACCTGTCCCTGAAGCTTGAATTGAGTTTTGTGAACCTATTCCGCATATTGGATTGCCTAGTCCAGAGTTGTTGAGGAGAGGAGATTGGTCCTGCCTCAACTTAACGTGTCATGCTTTGTTGACTCCCATTCAAGGCCCACCCCTTTCTGAAAGGAGACAGAGAAGGCATGGGAAGGGGACTGCAGGTGGGGGAGGAGGGAATGGAAGAGGTGGGTGAAAATTGTGGTCAGGTTGTAAAATAAATGAGAAAGATTACTTAATAAATAAGAAAAGAGTGAAACAACTAGCCAGGAAAAATAAAATAGAGAAAGGGTAGGAAAATGAGTACAATCAGAATGTAAAATATACATTTGTGAAAATGTCAAAAATAGACTAATTTAAAATATAAATAAATATGAATATAAAAACTTAAAAAACCCAACCTATCATATATATCTAAATAATAACATAGTGAAAATTATTTATTCCTTCACATGTCCATAAATTCATTAAATAAGCAAATGTAATCAACACTGGAAATACACTAGAACGGTATATTAAATAATTAAATACATGATATAGTGGCATTAAATAAGACCTATCAAAAATATATCTTAATTATGATAAATTTTTAAAAAATGATGTGGGATTCCTCTCTGTATGCTGTGAATACCACTGGTGAATAAAGAAACTATCTTGGCCTGTTAATAGGGCAGAACTTAGGTAGACAGGGAAAACTAAATTGAATGCTGGGAGAAAGAAGGGTGAAGTCAGAGAGAAGCCATGTAGCCCTGTCAGAGACAAATGCTGGAACTTTGTTGCTAGGCCATGACATTATGGGATGTACAGATTAATGGAGATGTATTTAATTAAGATGTAAGAGTTAGCAAATAAGAAGCTAGAGCTAATGGGCCAAGCAGTAATTTCAATAATATTGTGCCTGTGTAATTATTTTGAGGCTGAGCAGCTGGGAACACTCCTTTAATATTAAAAATATATCTAAATTGCTTGTCCATATTTATTGTATCTGTATAATTTTAAATACAAAATGAATAGCACAAATTTTAATTTTGCTTAAAATGTATTCCAATTAAACATTTAATTTACTTAAAAAACTGTATAAAATATCTTTTTTCAGTTAAGGTCATAAAAATTCAGCACAACAAAGTTGGTTAACACTTGAGATAATAGATTTGGGCTTAATTTCTTTCCTCTATGTTTATAAGAAAAAAAATAGCCACCAAAAAAGTCACTGAAATTTGAAAAAAGGAAAGGAAAAATGAAAGGGAGGAAACAGAAGGCAAAATATACACCTCACCCAACAAGTGAGTCATAGTGTGTCTATGATTCAGAAACCAGAAATAGATTTATGTGAAAGAAATTTGAAATTAAATGCAACATTCTGAGCTGTATAGCTTGAATCAGAATTCTAGGTAAACAGACGCTTGAGCACAAGAAGCAAAGGTGATATCCAGAGCTTAAGAGGCAGAGAGCTGAGCAAATTCATGGCAACGACTCAGACTCATGAAGCTGCAGGCTGATTGAGGAACTGCTCTGAATAGAAGTAAAGATATATTGCAGATGAGGAAGCCACTGAGGAAGGACCAGAGAAGTGAACATGCTCACACAGAGAAGGCTGATACTCTGTCACAAGGTGCATTACTGGTACTCCTCCCTGGACACACAGGAAAAGTAGGCAAATCTGTTTTTTTTCCTCCTACCCATCCACAGATGGGAAATACTAGTTAAACTGATCATCTTATTATCAATGTAAGAGAATATAAAAGCTCTCGAATAGTCATTTTCCATATGCAGTTGTTTTACTGTCAAGAATAATGGACTAATTAACGGTTTATTAATTTTCTTACACCGCTCTATCTTTTCCTCCTAAATTACTTTCGATTATATTTTTATAAAATATGATAAAAATCAGTATGGCAGTTTCTCAGAAAATTGGGAATCAACACACCTCAGGATACAACAATACCACTCTTGGGCATATACTCAAAGGATGCTCAATCATACTACAAGGACATTTGTTCAGCTATGTTCATAGCAGCATTATTTGTAATAGCCAGAACCTGGAAACAACCTAGATGCCCCTCAACAGAAGAATGGATAAGGAAAATGTGCTACATTTATACAATGAAGTATTAGGCAGTGGTAAAAAGCATATCTTGAAATTTATATTCAAATGGGTGGAAATAGCTAAAAACAACCTGAGTGAGGTAACCCAGACCCAGAAAGATGAACATGATATGTACTCACTCATAAGTGGATACTAGATGTAAAACAAAAGATAACTAGCCTATAGTTAATGACCCTAGAGGAGCTAAATGCCAAGGAGAACCCTAAGAAAAACTTATATAGATCACAAGGAAAATGGAAATTGACAAGATTGCCTGACAGAATTGGGAGCATGGGGTGAGGGAGAATGGAGAATGGAAGGGAAAGAAGAGGAGAGAAGGGGAAGGGGGAGGAGAACTTGAAGGAACAAGATAGTAGAGATGGAGGAAGGACTGAGATGAGAGGAAAGAAAGAGATATTTTGATTGAGGAAGGCAGTATATGGCTAGCAAGAAACCTGACATGAGAGAAATTCCCAGGAATCCACAAGGATGACCCCAGTTAAGGCCCTAAGCAATAGAGGAGCTGGGACCTGAATTGGCCTTGCCCTGTAGTCAGATTAATGAATATCTTAAATGTCACTGTAGAACTTTCATCCAGCAACTGATGGAAGCTGAGGCAGAGACCCACAGTGGAGCACTGGACTGAGCTCTCAAAGTCCAATTGAGGAGTGGGAGGATGAGAGTAAGCCGAGATTCATCAGCTTTCACAAGAATACAGACACATAATTCACTAAATACAGAGGAACTTTACAGAGACTAGATAGCCCCTACCATGATCACATGACCTCTATTGTCCTCTGTACGGTGATCTGATAGCATCCCTCACACTTGCATTTTAATAATTTTATTGGTGAAAAAGAATTCTATCTGTTTTTGTTGTTGCCTGCCTTTGAAAGGGTCAGAACATGTAACTTTTAAGAAAAGGGACCTCTCTGTCCCAATAACTTGTACACTTACTAGCAAATCATCCAACCCAATACTTCTGTAAAGAAGAGTGATTCTTACACAGTTAATCTCTTGTGTTTTTTAAACTATGTGGATTACGATAGTGTCTTCACTCTACAAGGGAATGGGTTTTACCTAAAATATCATCCTTAAGGCAGCAAGTCTATTCTTGGGTTTAAGAAGAGTTGTTGCAAACATTTTAGTAGTGAGAGGTTTCTTTTTCCATTTAAGAAATATCACTCTGTTTATAATATCTAACTTTGTATGAAATTTACCTTTTGGAATATTCTAAACTTCCTCAAATAAGACTAGAAATCAGAAGGAAAGGACAGAAAGGGGGGTGTAGTTCATTTTGAGAAAATGTGCTTATAGCAGATGGTGTTTTCTTCCCTTCAGTGTCCCTGGGTAACACAAAGACCTGTAGGACTGGGCAAGATTATTAAGAGGATCTGTGAGCTAAAAATTTATTGTGACTGAAACAAATGTTGAACAAAGGCTGGAAAATGTTAAATCTCAGGTGAGAGATGTGATTTCAAAAAAAAAAAACAATTAGAAACTCTCAAATTTTTAAAGTCTTACTAGTTTTGCTACATGACAATAACTGGAATGTCTACCTATAGAACACAAACCCGAAAGCTAAGAAGAAAGAAAAAAAGCGAAAATCAGCAATTCAGATATGACTTCAAAAATCCAACAAACAAACAAACAATAGATTCTATTAGTCCAATCCCATGCATGCACAACACTGTGCACTATATCATCTCTGTAGCATCACTCAGGGGGCTTCATACTACTTTCCATGTGAGTTGATTACATCAGCTGGAAGGAAAGTTTCTTGTTTGAGCAAGCACAGGAAGAAGTATGTTTTCAAATAAGCCCATTGTTTTGTGTACTTGGTTTCATAAAACCCTGAGCTGTTCTTAATGTTACAGACAACAGTGAGAAAGGTCTAGATATTCCTGGTTTCTTTAGTATATTCTTTTATTTTTATTTTTTTTCTGTTTTGATACACTAGATGCTTGGATATATTCTTGAAACTTACATGTTTTAGTTACATCGTAAGTGTTTAACCTTTTGTTTTATACTTTTGCAATTTTATGGAAACAAGCAACAACAACTAAGAGTAGCTGTGAAGAATGGATCAGTAGTGGCCACCTTTGTACATCATGACATGAAGTAAAACTAAAATGTTCTCTGCAATGCCAGTAACCTTATAGGCACGAACTATTTTCCTCTAACCATTTCTACCCACATTGATCTTAGATTAGTATTCAGAGACAACAAAATACAAAGACCAATTATGCAGACATATCCTATACTCCCTCTAAATATGGTTAATCTACACAAAGGGCTTTGATATTAGGTACAAATGTCTAACTGAACCAATGCTGACATTGTTGCTCTTCTGCTGCCTCACTTGGAAAACTCTGTCCCTATAAACAAGCTACTGTGTCCTTGCATATAAAAGCCAAGCACACCATGCTGTGCTGTGGGCTTAAGCCACTTATGGACTTATTCATTCTTGGTCTTGGCAGCCTCCTCATCTACGTAATGAACATTGCTCATTCTTCTCAGGGTATGCTAACCTGATCACTGAAATCATATGGAAATAAAACATATGGAAATATTTACATGATTAAATTTTAGAAAGGCCAATATCCACATAACATATTTTTAAGGCAATCTTGTCATTTTAAAATAAATAATTTCTAATATCATTACAAAATAAAATATTATTTTAGAAGCATCACATGATATCAAAAAGCACTGTAATTTAAAGTTTGGAGTCCATGAGAAGTTACTTTGAGTGGTTTTTTCCCCTAGGCTATGTAAGAAGAAAGGTCAGTAAATTAAATGTGGAAGAATTTAGCACATCTTGGAAGAGAGCAGACAGAATGTGACTCTCCTCCTTAAAACAAGAGTATATTAGCATCTGTTGTGTACAAAAGAGGGGGAATCTTGAGATGACTGTGTGTAAATCAGGCCTAAGGGCCTCTTGAGGTCTGGGTCAGAGAACTGCCTATTAGAGTTGTTTTTTTTACCTATAGAACAGGAGGCAGGTCTGTGCTAGAAAAGAAGCTCAGAAGGTGGTGGAGAAAATATTTGAAAAAGTGATTGGCTTGGAAAATGCTATACTTGGCTCATGATTTTTGACAAAGAAGCCAGGAAACACACTAGAAATAAAGACAGCATCTTTAACAATTGGTGCTGGTCAAACTGTATGACTGCACGGAGAATAATGCAAATAGATCCGTATTTATCACCCTGCACAAAATTCAAATATGAGTGGATACAAGATCTTACCATAAAGCCAGATACATTGAACCTGATAGAAGAGGTACTCTGCATATATACAGTTGTTTGGCTTTGTCCTCTTGTGGAATTCCTATCAGTGAAAGCAGGGGCTATGTTTTCCTACTCTTTTACAGGCCTTTGGGACCCTACTTCTCACACAGAGTCACCTTGCCCAGCCTTAACACATGGGGAGATGCTTAGTCTTACTGCATCCTATTATGCCAAGTTTTGTTGATACTTCTTGGAGCTCTGCCCTTTCCTAAACAGGAAAGGAAGAGCAGTGGATTGGGGGATGAGAACAGAGGGGATGAGGGGAGAGAGTAGGAGGAGAGGAGTAAGGGAAAACTGTGGTTAGAATGTAAAACAAACAAACAAACAAACAAATAAATTTTCTACACACCCCAAAAAAGAAAAAAAAAAGATTGGCTTGGGAACTTTAAAATTCTAGGCTATTACAAGTGAAAGCACGCACATCTGGGAAAAACTGCTTCTAATGAAATTACCACCATTACTACAAAGTGACCATTTGAATCTTTGGACACTTGTTTTCTAGTTTCTGAGAAAGATATTTCATTCCAATAGCTACTTGCTGCCTCTTTTCTTCCCCTGTGTTCTCGGCTATGTCAATCAATTAGCAATGCTAAAGTAGTCCAGGTTTAGCAGTGATAAAACATACTGCTAATATACCTCTTCTCAAAACTAATAATGCTTTTAGCTATGTTTAAAGTCAAAGGTCTGTTATTTTTATGACTATTTAGTGAATAACAAGTGCTAATATTAGATGATAATAAATTTTTCAAATAAAACGAAAATAGGATCACAGTACCATAGCAACAAAGCATCACTCAGCAGGTAACAAATTCCTACAGCTCTTTGCTTACTTCTATTAACTCCCACGGGGTTATATCATGATTGCTTACATTAAAAGTGAGTGCTTTTCATAACAGAAGTCTAAGGAAATGCTGGGAAACATTTAGCCATCAAGAATTTGATGAGCTAGTACCAGCTTATGGGTCGTGCTTTCTTTACTGCAATGAATGTTACGTCATATTTTGCAGTTGAGGATGCTCTCATTTGCAGGCTGAAGCTACTAGAAAATGTTCATCTCCTCCCACAGTGAGCGCAAAGGCATCGGCTGGCTACCTCCCACTCTGTCTTCCCACATACCAACATCACTTGTGTTTGCTTGTGGGTTCTTGTTTAATGTATTATTTCTCCTACCTGTTCACCTGCATAAAACACTGATGTAATTTCCTTTTGAAATAAAAATATAGCGTGGATCTCATGGTAATGCTACTAATATATCTTTTACATAATTAATATATCTGCATAAGATATCTATGGGCAAAGTTTTATATACTTTATGTTTCAAAATGTTAAAATTTTTAGTATATGAAAATCAAGCTTCTTTCCCCTCCCCATACTGAAAGTACCTTAGTCTTTTTCCAGTTCCTCTACATCTGCTTACACACGTAGGTGAGAGTTTCATATTCCAATTTTAGAGGTGGGACTATCCTCTGATAAACACAAAATGAGATATTCTCTACTTGCTTTTATCATAAGAAGAAACCTTTACTTTTTTTATACAAGCAAATTCTTTATCCTTTACTTTTTTTTTACAAGAAAATTTCTTTATGTTTACAATATGGATTTCCAATATGTCAAACTGAAACTAATATTCTTAAATGCTCGATTTTAAGAAGGATGACTATCAGCAAGATAAATGTCTAATATAATTAAGAAAAGAAAGAACCTGGTTCATGTATATATGCATGTATATACACATTAGTATATTAAAGTTCAACTTTCGACCATATAGCTAACTTCAAGTGTTAACCACAGTGCATCTATAACTGTATTTGTGATGTATCTATATATAATATAAATGTATAAATGGTATGAAATAACAATATAGAAATATTATTTAATATTTTCTTGATTAATTCCAAAACCATGATAAAAATGTATAAATATTGTATGTTTCAGAATATATTCCTAGGCATTCTTTTTCAACTTCCTTCATTGTTCTTTTTCATTATGATTGATTTGAGATATTAATATAACCTGTTTCGATCATATTCAGAGTCTACTATTATCTTAAATGTATATAATATTAAACTGACTCCCGATGAATTATCCTTATACCCATGAAAAATGTATCTGTCAGCCCTCATCAGAGAAGTTTCTATATGCAGTAGATGGTGATTAATGCAGAGACTCACAACTAGACAAGGTACAGAGAATAAGAGATTATGAAGTGCCCATTCCTTAATGCGATACTAAGTCACCTCCTCCTCCCAAGACTCAAAGAAAATCATATAAAAGAAGACAGAAAGAATTTAAGGGTCGGCAGCAGTGGATGACTACAAGTATCATTGTCTTCCAGATACAGCAGGGCAACTGCACATATGAATTCACTGTGTCTTAGGTGAAGAGACACCATAACCATGGCAACTCTCATAAAGGAAAACATTTCAGTTGGGAGGGAACTCACTCACACTTCAGAGGTTCAGTCCATTATCATCATGGTGAGAAATGGCAGGAGGCAAATGGGCAGACATGTGCTAGAGAAGTAGCTAAGAGTCTGACATCTTACAGACAACGGGAAGTGATCTGAGATACTGGGTGTTCCTTGAGTATAGATGAGACCTCAAAGCCCACCTCCACGGTAACATACTTCTCCTACAAGGACACACCTATTTCAGCAACACCCAACCTCCTAAGAATGCCACTCCCTTTTGGGGACCATTTTCTTTCAAACCACCACATAGTAGTTATGAGTATGTACAAGACCCATGCAAGATTAAATTCAGGATGGAGAAGGAAGGTAGGCTGAAGTCCTACTCATAGCTGAGGAGTTATAGATCACTAATAGCAGCTAAGAGAGAAATAGTCAATCTTCTTCATGAGTATTGGTCTTGGTAAGTTGACCACACTCCAGAAAAGGTCTATACTGATCAATGTTTTTGTTTTTGCTTTTTTTTCCTTTTATTGAATTAACTTAGATATCATATTTACGAGACTAGTAAAGAGATACACAACTATACAAAGGCATAAATTAAATATGTGTACATATGCATAAATCTGCCCACATACCTGCCTACTGCTTTAATTTACACAAAACTCTGCTTGAGATTATATGAAGCTCAAGTCAAGCAAGACAGGCTTGTCAACTTACAGATTCTGAAAAAGTGCTCTGTATTATGACTTCTTATTTAGGTCACTAAAACCTTTTATTGGAGAAGGTCAATAAAATTGTCTGTTTTTCTGTTATCAAAGACTAATTTCTTTATAATAATGATGCCATGAACCTATCACAACAGCACTGCATAATAGAAGACAAAGGAGGAAGTAACTTTAGATTTGTAGTTGAAGAAGTTCCTGCACATGTAGAATTGAGAAAATGCTAATGGAAAGTAACTAGCCACGTAAATATTTTTTAAGAAAAATCTTCAAAGATGTAGAGTTATCAGTGAGCTTGCATGTTGCATAAATAAAAGTCAAAACATGTAATAACATGGGCATGGGACAAGTCTACTAGAAAGAAGTCCCAGATTATCAGGGGCAAGGGGGAAACCACATTTACATGGCACACATGGATCACAGATGTGGCCAGATTGCATTTGCCTTACTTAGTTTTCTGCTGAATTTGGTCGGTCATTTCAATAGTTAAACTACAATCAGACAAACACTGTCAAGCAAGATGATGAATGAAAATGATACAATGGTGGCCCAGAAATAAATTTCCAACTTTGTCTAGTATATATGTTTCAGTGAGTAAGATAGAAATGAAGTTATTGCAAGGTATAATATATGAGAAAGTAATGCATGTCACAGATATTTACTACATAAGTAGGTCAACATAGCCTACAGTCTATGCTCTCTCTCTCTCTCTCTCTCTCTCTCTCTCTCTATATATATATATATATATATATATATATATATATATATATATGACATATTACAAGTAATGTTATATGGACTGAGAAAGTTCTACTTAGAAATATATATGTAAAATATGTATGTAGTAAAAATATGCAAATAGGAATCTATGCATAAAATAAAAATTAGAGAAAAAAACTGGCCATGTATTTGAAGGAGAGTAGGGGATAGTATATGAGAGGGTTTGGAGGGAGGAAAGAAATGGAAAAAAATTTGTATTTGTGCCATAAATGTATTTATATTATATGTATGCCTATATACATATATATAATATTTCAAATAAAAAGACTTATTACACAGTCTAACATATTTTACCTCATAAAATTATCTAAAGGTATTTCTATTATATATAAATAATTTTTTCTATTTTTATTATTTTTAAACCCTTTCCATGTACTATCCTGTTTAATATTCATAATAGTTGTGACTGGTGAGTAAATTATGATCATTTTCATTTTAAAGATCAATAAACTGATGCTCTAAACATTTAAGCACCTTATCTAAAGCTATATAATGAAATTGTGATACAAACAGACCTGGCTTCATTCCACATATGTTTATCTGATCTGCTCCTAACTAAATGACTGAAATGCCTTATTCAGCTTTGTACTAAATATTTTATTGGAAAACCAAAGGAACAAATAATATAGCATCATCAATCTTCAGAATGAGATCTATTTAGGTAGGTTTACAGATGAGACCCCAATACTAACTGTGCACCTGCAATTAAGAAATACTCAACCTAGTGTGCCATTATTCTATAACTGTGTCTTGATGAAGATTAACGTTGGGACTGGACTTGTAACTAGAAAATGTGGCCGGACATTAATGCTATGCACTTAGGAAATTCTTTGATATTTTTCCTTTCTGGCTTTCAATACCACTACTAATCAGTGGATCTTATCTGCCAGCCACCTTCTCTAAGGTTTTCACTGAGTTTCTTTATTTGCAGAATAATCTCAGTTATCTATGCTCTGGGCTGAGAATCTTTCCAAGATCTTCCAGGAACTTTACCCAGCATTCTTTCAATATCTCACCATCAGTCTCAAGCCTTTTGGCAAGCTTTCTACGGAAGCACTTGTTTCTAGAATGCTCAATTGTCAACCTTAAGACTTCATGCATTTATGTTCCTCGGTTTCTTAGGAAATCAGTAGCGAACTCTACTCAACTAGCTGCTGAATTTGCCACCTTACTAAATGAGCATCATCTAGTCTCACATTGTATGGTGAGTATACATTTCTAAATTTCTAAGTTAACATATATCTACTTCTATTAATATTATCATATACTATATTTTGTATCCGCTAGAACCTGACAAACTACCACTTAAAAGACACTTCTCATTTTAAAATACTATCATTGTCCTACTATAAATAATACATATTCAATCACATCCTTTTTATTCTTTTTTACTATGTTTTCCTACTAATTATAAATTATCAAAATAAATGTCGGGGGTTAAAACAGTGGATGGTGACATAAATCATGTATTTTTGCTTGTACATTTTTATTATTAGTGTTTCTGGCTCAATTTCTTATGGTGTATACTATGCAACCGGCTTATGATGAATGCTTGTGTCAGACTAGTAGAAAGTGCCAACATGCCAGTTCTTATAACAAATGTCTTGTGTTGTTCTTTATTTATTTAAGATTTGTATCAAATCTACACATAGATAATTAATGTACAGCATGAATTTCCTTCCAAAAAGTCAGTAGAGATCAAAGACACAATTTAAAATAGGAATGGATAAGAAACCGTTTGTAAAATAAAAAAAAAATCACTTACAGGAACCAGGAATTTTTTAATCTCCTCCAAGGCATGACTCATTCGTGAATAAGCTTCCCCGGGTGGAGCAAACACTTCAATTAATACATGCAGTTCGTCGCTCAGGTGTGCATACTTGGCCTCCCCACTCTTCCTCAACTCTTCTTCCTGTGAAAAGAATATTTTTAGAAATAGAGATCTACTCATTTTCATTGATTTTACATTTCCTGAGATTGTGACAAAGGACCACAATTTAAGTAAATTTTCCAAAAGTAGAAAGAAACTCTTGGAGAAATGATAATGTGATGCAAGCCAGTTAACAATTTTCAAATCAGTCTTCAGAGTTGGAATCATCCACAACAGAATTTAATCAGCTAGGTGAAATGTTAAGCTTCTGAAGGCAAGACACCTAAGTGCCATTAACCTTTGCACATACATTGTGATATTTTTATCTCTATCTCTCTCTATCTATCTATCTATCTATCTATCTATCTATCTATCTATCTATCTATCTATCTATCTATCTATTAATCTATCTAATCTATCTATCTATCTATCTATCTATCTATCTATCTATCTATCTATCTATCTATCTATCTATCTATCTATCTATCTACTTAATGGTACTTGCTGTTCTGGTAGATGATAGAAATTGGGCTCTCATAACACATATTGGGCAAATTACATTAATCTGAATTCACCTGTCAATCCAGCTCTTCTATTACACACACACACACACACACACACACACACACACACACACACACACGTCAAGAGCAAAGCTTAAAAGAAACCTGCATTCAAGCTGCCTGTTTATTGGTTTAGCTACCTTTTTTTCACCCTTATACAGTTCATGGCATAGCCTAGGGAATGGGTTCACCTACAGTGGGCTGAGTCAACTAACAATCAAGACAATCCCTCAAGGCTTTGTCCACAGGTTTATGTAAGATTCAGGCAAGACTCCCTTCCCTAGTGATGCTTCATTGCAGCAAGCTGGCATTTAAAAATCAGGCATCATGCCCTAATTTACTAAAGATCCCCTGAAAGAGGCTCAACTATACCTTAAAGGAGCGCAATGTGTGACCTGAAGCAGGCATATTGCTATATGAATCCAGAAGGGTCTGAACAATGTACACCAGGGGACACCTCCAGCAAAGGGAGAGTCCTCTCCCACCTACTGAATCACTGGTGCTCAACTTGATTTACTACAAAATAATGAGTAATAGGTACTTCCTTGATGCCGAATAAACATAATGTTCTATAATAATATAGAACATTAGACAAGAGGATGATTAGAATTTCTTCTATCGTTAAAATTTTGTAACTCACCTATAGCTTGCATTCAGTTCTGATAGTAAGTGTTTGAAAATACTGTTTCCCAAACAATTTGTCTTCTGTGATGAATTTCCAGGATAAGAAACTTTGAAAAGAGTAGAAAAAAGGAAAGAATTTTGGAGACTGTACAGTCAAGATGTGAATTAATAGCCACGGTATTTTTTATATGTGGTATGTGAGCCTAGATACTTAATTGTGTGAGCTTTAATATTTCGTCTGGAAAACAGGATAAACTAGGTTGCTGTAGTGACACATGCCTATAACATGCTACATTGGAGCAATAGCAAGGGAAGACAGCATTCCAAATCCAATGGACGAAAGACTGAGATCCTCTCCCATCTTACAAGAATGTAAAGATAAATGATAAACCAGTAAGCCAGCTCTAGATTTCCTATGGCAGTATAGGACACCCAGATTAGCATGGCCCTGGTGGCATCAAAGCCCCCAATAGCAACATGGTCTCAGATGTCTTACTGGATGCTGTGCATCTGCAAAGTACTTGATAGTAACAGAAGCCATGAACTTTATCCCAGACTCCAGATACTGCAAAGCTATGAACCCAGACATGTCATAGGCAGCATCCCATGCCTGGAGAACTCCATGGCTCCAGGTGGCAGCATAGGCTACCCAGATCAGTATGGCCCCAGCATCATAATGGCCCTTGCACAGCATCCCCAAGGTCATTGGTGGTCACAGGGGCCATGGACACAACTCAGACCCTGGCTGCTGTAGGGGCAAGGACCCAGACATGTTCTTGGGAGAAGACCTTGTCTGGACAACAACATGGCCCCAGTTGAGAGCACAGGCCACTCAGATCATCATGGCCCCGGCAGCATTTGAATTCTTTGAATTTCTGGAATGTGATCTATCTGACTACCAAATCAACTGTGTATTTTAACATATAATTCACTTGAGAGAATATTATCTCAAAAGATATGAATAAAATGTTGCTTTGATAAAAGGAAGAGTTTGAGTTTGATGCTAATTTAGGTATTAAGTAAATTCAATGAATAACATGTTAAGGGGTTATATTCTTGAATAATATTTTAAATCAAAATTTCAAATATTCTGGGAAAATGAGAAAAAATTGTCCTCATTTTGTGTCTTAGATTCTTCATATGAAATGACTTGGGCTCGGTGGCTCACACAAAAGACCGCTGACCCTGTTGGCAGAATGGTGTACCAGGTTAACAGACAGCCATGCTCTGTATCTTCATGAGGTACAGTTTAAAATAGTGAAGTACCATAGGCTGGGAGGCTAACACATCAGACTTCTGACCCTGTTCATCAACCAGGGTTGCAGACAGTCATGCTGTGTATTTTCATAGGGTGCAGAGAAGGCTCTGGTTTCTTCGTTTGCTAATAAGAACACTGATCCCAGCATAAGAGTTTTATTCCTATGCACCCTCTCAAGTTCTTTAACCTTAGCAATCAGAATAGGGATCTGTGATTTTAGTTCAGGAAAGCACACCCATTTCCCCCCACTGTACTAAGTACACTTTCCTAAGCTGTCCTAATATCTGAATAACTTATAATGCTATCATCAACAGTATGTTATAACATGGCCATGTTATGGTGAAAGAAGAAACAGTGTGGAGGTTGAGCTGCCTAGTTTGTTTCATGGTAACCATTGTTAATAATCCAAGTTTTTCCATATATTACCATATAAATTTGGCAAGGTTTGATTTCACTATTTGGGATGTCTAACTGCTTGCCCACAAAATACTGAAAAGTGGTAAGAATAATCAATCACATAGCAAGAAGTAAACACACATGCCTATTGCTAAATGTTCTTATCATGCATATTTCATGTTTAAAACAATAAATCAAAGGAGTTCATGTCTTCTAAGATCAAAATTAATTTTCCATAAGTAGCTTTTCTAGTGACACAAACAAACTAGATAATAGGAAAGTTGAAAATGCATTATGTACAGTATGTGCTGTTTTATACTTGGTTTTTACTTTAGTAATCATTATTGTCATATTTTATCCTAAGAGTTATAACTTTGTCAAGTGCTTCTTGTAGGCTTTTTCTTCTTAATGCCCCAGGGATATTTCTTCTAACATAAAACCTCTTCAGAAATAAATAAGTCTATTGTCTGCAGAACTTTCACCATCAAGAAGTTCAAATAAACACATATTTATTATTCATATTGTGGCCTGAATGGGATTTGTATAAACCCCCAGCTTAAAAGCATTTTTAAAAAGCATATGTGGAAAAATTTTAAGTCAGTATAAATAAGTAGTTCAAATTATATACACACAAATTATATACACACAGATTATATACACACAAATTATATACAAACAAGTACATAGTACAAAAGTAATCACTATGTTCTAAGCAGTATCTCAACCCTGGTAATATGTACTTTCAAATACCTGGTTGTTTGTCCAGCTTGTGGTAAGAGTTCTTCTAGACTAAGGCCTTCCATATTCTAAGTAGTCAGTTCTATGAGGGGAATCACTTCAAGGTTACACATTTCACGCACAGTAGGTTTGCAAAAGGCACAGTTTAGGAAAATGCTGAAGGAAGGCACAACTAACTGGCTGTTTTAGTTAAGATCTCCCTTGTTACAGTGAAACACAATGGTAAAAAAGCAAGTTTGGAGGAAATGGTTTATTCTGCTTACACTTTCATATTGCTGTTCATCATCAACAGGAGTCAGGACAGGAACACAAGCAAGACAGGAACTTAGAGGCAGGAATGGATAAAAAAAATGGAGGGGTCCTGCTTACTGGCTTGCTCTCCATGGATTGCTCCCTGCTTTCTTATAGAGACCAGGACCACCAGCCCAGGGAAAGCAGAACCCACATGGGCTGGGATTTCCTCCATCAATCATTAATTTAAAAAATGCTGTTGGAGGATGCTGCTTGTTGGTTTCCAGCTGCTCTGCCCCAAAATAATAACACAGAAACTTTATTATTTAAATCACTGTGTGGCCCATTATTTCTAGTTTCTTATTGGTTAACTCTTACATATTAATTTAACCCACTTCTGCTAATCTGTGTGTTGCCCCGTGGCTGTGGTTTACCGAGTAAAGTTCCAGCATCTATCTCCAGTGGGGCTATATGGCTTCTCTCTGACTCTGCCCTTCTTTCGCCCAGAATCCAGTTTAGTTTTCTCTGCCTAGCTAAGTTCTGTCTTGCTATAGGTCCAAAGCAGTTTCTTTATTCATCAATGGTATTCACAGAATACAAAGGGGAATCCCACATCACCTGTATTATACTTTTTGCTCAAATTTGCTTTCACTATCTAGTATATTTTTTAGTTCAAAATGAACTTTAGAATGCGTTTTTATATTCATGTGAAGAATGAAACAGGGATTTTCACTGGGATAATATTAACTCTAAATTGATCTTGGTATAATGGTCATTTTATAATATTAATTCTATGATTTTATGAGCACAAGTATGCCTTTTGTCTTATAGTGTCTTTCTCCAATCTCTTTTGAGATTTGAACTTTGCATTGTAGAAGACTTTCACAGGGACAACGGATGCAATATTTGAGTGACCAGAGCTAAATCTGGGATTATGGAGATAGAAGGGGAGATCTAGGTCCTAGGATTTAATTAATACAGTTTCTGTGTGATTACTTTTGGGCCCGAGAGGCTGGGAACCAACAATCAGCCTCCTTACAACATACAGGAAAGATTACTATGCTAGATATTTCAAACTATTTTACAGAGCTCTAGTAATAAAAACAGCATAGTACTGCCACTCGAAAAGACAAGAAGATTAATACGATAAAAAAGAAAACCCAAACATGACTGTACATAACTATAGACATCTGATGTTTGACAAAGATACCAAAAATACACACTGGAGAAAATAAAAAATCTTAAACAAATGTTGCTAGGGAAACTGGATGTCCACTAGAGAAAATTTAACTTAACACTGTGTTTATCACTTTAACGAAAAATCAGGTACAAATAGATTAAGGGACTCAATGTGAAACCTGAAGCACTGAAACTTCTAGAAGAAAACACACTCAGTAACCCACAAAATATAGGTGTAAGAAAGAACTTTCTGAATAGGGATCCATTTGCTCAGTAATTAAGGCCCATAACAGACAACTGATCCTTAGTAAATGAAACAATTACTTGATTGAAGTAGAAGCACAAAGAGTGGGAGAGAATCTTTGCCAGCTATACATTTGGCAGATGATTAATATCCAGCATATATAAATAATTTTCAAAATGTCAAGAAAACAAATGACCCAATTAAAAAGTAGGCTGTATATCAGAGGAGTTATTTTTCAAAAGAAGAAATTAAAATGGATAATAAATGTCTTTAAAATGTTCAATAGTGTTTGAGAATGCAGCATAAGAGTTGAAAACACTTACTGCTCTTTTTGAGAACCTGGGTTTAGTTTCCAGCACCCACATGAAGCAGATAACAACCTCTGATAATACCAGCCATGGGATCCAATGCCCTCTACTGGACTCCATGGGTACCTGCATCCATGCAGTGCACATCAACTCATGCATGCACACAAACATATATATAAATAAAATAAATATTTTGAAATACTATGTTGAAAATTCTCAGTGATTAGAGAAATGCAAATTCAAGTATTGTGAGATTTCATCTTACTCTGATCAAAATGGTTAAATCAAGAAAACATCTAATAATATATATATATATTTATTACTTTAAGATATATTATTTTTGTTTTGTTGCATTTGTTTAACTCTGTGAAGATGTTATACTTGGCTTGTCTAAAAAAATCTGATGATCTAATAAAGAGCTGCCTGGTCAATAGCGAGGCATGAGAAAGGGTAGGCCATCTTGCAGGGAGAGGAATGGAAAGAGAAAAAGTAAGGTATACAGAAACAAGAGAAGGAAAAGGCCCAGAGGCAAAAGATAGATGGGATAAATTAAGAAAAGCTGGCAAGAAACAAGCCAAGTGAAGGCCAGGAGTTTATAAGAAAGTATAAGCCTCCATGTGATTTATTTGGAAGCTGGGTGTTTCCTCCCCCCCCCCCCCCAAAAAAGCCTAAAGAGGCAAAGAGTAAAGAATTAAAAAAAAAGTGACATTTTGGCTTTCCAATGTGAAGCTAGAGTCAAAGAAAATACAACAGCAGGCAGTACATGCTGTGGATTAAATGGGGAAAGTATTCACTGTTGGTGAAAATGTAAAGTAGAAGGACCTAATCTTATATTATCCAATGGATTAAATCAAGACAACAATGACTGAGATCATGTACACATTCAAGAAAATTAAGTGTGAAGGAAACTCCATGAATATGCGAAGATAAAAGCAGAAGTAAAAGAGGTGGAGGACAGTGGCCCTAACTAACTGTGGGATGGCCAATCCTAATGGATGTATCTACAGCACAATTCTTTTGTTTTTCAAAAATTTACACTTCCTCCACACCTCCCATTCCCCTCCTGCTCCTAAACTCACCCTCCTCCCTCCCCTTCCCTCCTTCAGAGAGGGCCTCTGGGAATCCTGCCCTGTGGGAAGTCCAAGACCCCCTCCCACAACAGAGAAGCTTCACCTTTGATGATAGCCACAAATAGCATAAAGTATTTTGGAATAACACTAACCAAGGAAGTGAAAGATCTATTTGACAAGAATTTTAAGGCTTGAAGAAAGAATTTGAAGAGGACACCAGAAAATAAAAGGATCTCCCATGCTTTTGGATGGGTGGTATCAACATATTAAAAATGGCAATTCTACAGCACAATTCTTATTGCAGACACAGGGAACACCCTGGAAAAGGAACAGGAACAGTGCAAAAGACAGAGAACCAAGTTGTCTGTTGTGAGAGAATGTGTTCTGTATCTGACAGAAAAGCTGCATTCATGAAATCTCAAAATTCATACAGTGAAAACAGCAATGATATGCAGATGTGAGTAGAGGAAATTTCCCAAGGTGTCACTCAAAAATGAAGAGTTACAGACATCACTGATGCTCTAAGAGGCAGAAGGAAGCTTCTCTGGGTACAAGTTCCCTGGTGGGTTATCCACTTCCAGGTATTAGTCCTAAAAACATACACAAAGAGCTACACCAAATGGACTCAGCAGACTGTTTTTAAATGCGCACGCACACGCACACACACACACACACACACAAAACACACACACACTTGAATAAATTAAAAGGTGGTAATGAATTTGAGAGGATTTTGAAGGATTTAGGAAGAAGTGAATGGGGAAGAGGAAGGGATATAAATGATTCCATACAGTGCTCATATATGAAATTCTCAAAAAAATGAAAAAGTAAATCATACCACAGTGTCTTTACTGAAAAAAAAAACTTAAGCTGATACCATTCCACAAATTGAATTAAGAAAACTATGACTGGAATCAGGCAGACTTCCAAGAAAATTAAATGTGACATAAATTTAATAAATAAACAAAAGTAACAGAGGAAATAAGATTTGGAGATGGATCCAAGAATGTTAATATCTAAGTAGTAGGCTTTCCACAGTGAGAGCAGATTGTAGAAGAATAAGAATAACTTCAGATTTTAAAAATTAATTTTGTTCTGACAGTGGTTAAAGGAAATGGGGGAGGAACTATACTATGGAGTTTCAGTGTAAACTCTGGAGTAATTTTATGTTTCCTTTATTTTTTATTTGAGACAGGGTCTGGCTAAGAAATCTGGGTTAACTTGGAATCTACTACATATAGCCCCGGTTGGTCTCTAATGTGTCATCTGCCTATCTTACCCACGATGAATATTAGCACATATATGCCTGGCTTAAAAAATCTATGAATAAACAAAATCAACCAAAATTCTATGGTTGATTTTAGAAATCACTCCTATAGGGGAACACTAAGTGGCAATGGACTTCTAAATTAAGTTGAATTTAGAAAGAGACATAATAAAACACCTACCAAATTACGTAGTATTACAAGTTTCATGTAATACTCAAGAGATATCACCCAACAATTGATAACCCTTCTTTTTTTTTTTTTTTTTTTTTTTTTGGTTTTCTGTGACAGGGTTTCTCTGCGGTTTTTGGAGCCTGTCCTGGAACTAGCTCTGTAGACCAGGCTGGTCTCGAACTCACAGAGATCCGCCTACTTCTGCCTCCCAAGTGCTGGGATTAAAGGAGTGCGCCATTGCCGACCGCCCGGCTTTTGATAACCCTTCTTAAGCACTGAGAAATTATTTATTTATTTAATGTAAATGAATGCTTTGGTCGCATGTGTCTGTGCACCATATGTGTGGATTCCTTACAGAGATCAGAAGAGGGAGTTGGATACCCTGGAACTGGAGTTACAGAAGGTTGTGACACAATATGCGGATGCTCAAAATCAAAACCAAATACTCCAGATGAATAGTGGTCCTGGCCACTGAGCAATCTCTCCAGCCTCTATAATTAATTCATTTATAAAACTGATACACTGTTGTGTGTTTGTGTGCATGAGTCCCCAGGCATATAAGCATAGTGTGTGTCAGGGTGTATATGTTAAGGTAAGATGACAACTCTTGGGATGAGGATCTTTCTTTCCACCAAATAAAGAATTTTTGCATAAGCAAAACAAATGCTGCTTACTAAGAGCAATGGTAAATTTGGAAAGATCTGCTGACTCTTAGAGAATTGTGTTTGTTCTCCATTCCAAGAAGAAATATCCTCAAGGAAGGGAAGGCTAAAAGAGGTCTGGGACTGGCATTTTGTAAACTGGAATTTGGCTAAGGATGAAATATAGCCTGAAAAGAACACTGAACCAGTTAAGTGAATATAGATAGCTAGTTGGTGAGGGGACCTAAGCGAAGCACCTGCAACCTGATTGGCAGGGCCAGAGTCTCTCCTTATCTCAGGCTGCTGACAGAGCAGCCGTCACTGTCAAACACCATGGGAAATCAAAATACTGTAAGGCCCAGATGTCTGTTTGCAGCAGAGCAAACCCTGCTTCTCAAAGACATTTTCGAGGGAGGACATAAATTTGGGGAAAAATTTCAATAAAAGCAAAAACCCTACACCTTGTGCAAGAGACAGAAGTTGGCTACAAAATGAGAAGTGGCCCTCTGGGCTAAAGTGCACTGACTGAGGCACAGAGAGGGAAATAATAACACAACGCAACATTTTGTAGAGTTGTTTAGTTTTTCCCCCACAGGGAAGGCGATAGCTGCAGACAGATCAATTTGCTCTTGACAATGCAGTGTGGAGTGCCGCACTTTGATCAAATGCATTATGCTGTTTATCAGACAACCAGAGAAGCGAACACCATTAGGAGCTAGAAAGTGGCTAACCACTGACGAGAATATCCCTGGCATTTTCTGAAAGGGCATGTGCATTATAGCACAGATTCAAGGTCAGTCAACGACAAGAGCAGAAGAATATGTACTGCCCACTCCTACCTTGGGGAAAATCACTGTTGATCATATTTGTCATACATAAAGCCTCCACTGACATCTTGTTTAACTAAAGTTCAACAATTTTAACTTGGAGTTCACCTCGCTACCAACTCACACTGGCTTAGTTAGCCAGTTTCCCCGTCTGTTATCCCTTTTGCAGACACCAGTTTCAACTGTAAGAAAATCCTTACCCTCTCTGAAGTAATTACCCCTTTTCTGGTCCATATTGACCTTTGTTCTTACAAGGTTCAGATCAGCTCTGTTCATCTGGACTCCAGAGAGTCAGCAATGTGGAAAGGATTGTTCCTCAGCATCCTAAGTAAGGCATCTCCTAAAATGATATTATACCATACATGTTTGATCATGTCTTACCAATATCAGTTGCTGGGGAGGAATGAACTCTGAAAGCAGAGCTGGGGACTCAAGTGGCAGGGGAAGGAGCCAGTGGTGGTCAGCTGCAGCCGCCAGCCTACCACCAGGATGGATTGGATGCTCTCAGCTGTCAGAGATGAAGCAGCCTGGAAGGAAATGTGAAAACCACACCTGGACAGAAACTGCCATGGAGAAACCTGAGAAGCATCTGGGCAGGGAACAGGCTGCAGACTAGACGTACCCTGAAGATGAGCTGCCCTGTCAGCAGCAGGACAATGCAGGACGGAAACCACAGCAGCAGTTCTAGAGGAGGAAGATGGTCTCATCAGAATGTCCCACAGCAACTGGGAACCAACAGAAACTACAAGATGCCTTTTTTACAGCTAAGAACCAGCTCCTACCTAAGGATCTAATTGGAAACATCTTTACATGGCTCATCCCTGTGCAAGCCTAAGAGCTCTGAGTTGATTGGCCCACTTTTAATCCTCATTCACTCAACAGGGCCAAACTGTCTTTATATAAGAAAGTGTGCATTCACGTTGAACAGAAAGACTCTCACTGATGTATTCCAGTGATCACCCCCATTTGAGTGACTTGTTTTTTTTATTACATTTAAAGTTGTTAATCCTGAGTTAATAAAGTCATCTTTCGTTTAGCATATACTGCCTGTACATGCCATTCTGGAGAAGGCGAGACAAGAACAAGGTAAAAAAAAACAGAATTAATTCTTTTATTGGCAATGCCCTGTATTTCAAAACTGACTCCATAGGATTTCTTCTCTTGGCATCTGGCTGATACTTTTGTGTTTGTGAGAGTGTGTGCACATGCAAAGACATGGAAACATAAACTAGGGCAGACTATAGTTAAGTAATACTTCTTAAATAAAATCTAAACGGCAAAGAGAATATGTAATCTTTACATTTATGTGTATGAATTGTTTTCACTTAAATAGAAAAGAAACACAGTTGAAATCCGTATGAGCTGGAAAACTTTCCCAGGATGCTATAAAAATTTCACGCTACAAAGTGCTGAAACTAAGAGATTTTGTGTGCTCAGTCCAAAATAAGATATTTTATCAACCCTGCCAACCTCCTTCACCCCCTAGGCTAGGGGAACATTTTGGAAGAAGAGATGATAATGATGTAAGAGCCAAAGAATGCAGAGGAGTGCTTTAAAACGCTATCTTCTGCACATGACATGGCTATGACTGCATTCATGAACCAACAGTAGCCATGGCCACAGACACAAGATCTGCACAAGATCTAGCAAGAAAAATTTAAGCAAGTATGGAAGGGCTCCTCTGCTAACCTGTTACCATACTGTGGAACTGTTGATCAGTAACAGCTGCTGTGAGTTGGAGATTCATTCTTCCTCATTGAAAATCAAGCCACTGTTAGGTTTCCCTTGCCCCAGTGGATATATCCACATCTATGCACACATGATCTAACTAGACTTGTGGGGTTATCAACAACAGCAACAACAATGAAGCAAGATATGTTAGGAGGATGTATTTTGAATATGAATTGCTATACTCACAGGCTCATATTTGTAGCTCTTTGATATCTGGGGTTTCAATTTCAAAGGGCTTATGCATGTTTAAAAACTTGGTCTCTAGCTGGGGGAACTGATTAGGAGGGTCACGGAAACTTAAGGAGGTAGAGCCTTGCTAGAGAAAGTATTTCTTTGTATGGATAGAATTTGATGGTCAGTTGACTTCCTGACTTTCATTTCTTTGCTGTCATGAAGGACTACATCCTTCTGTTAACTATTAACCACAACAAACCTGGTTTCCCATACATTTCATTGTGTCAGTGTATTTTAGCACAACAACAAAAAAGTAGCTAATAGAAGGGTTAAGGAAAATGGGAATTGGATAATATCACATTTTGATATATATATGTATGAAAATTTCAATAAATATAATAAAAATAAGAAAAAATACATTGACTTTTGAAATATTATCTTATTACATGAATTTCCTATTTCAATCCTGATCCTTCTTTTAACAAAAGAACCCGTGATTTAGTAGAAAGTGTTTTTATGCAGGTGGCAAAAAGGGAATGCAAAAATGTATACATTTCATGTATACCAATAATCTTTCAAGGGAATATGATTGTATCAGTGATTGATAATTCTACCAGTACATTATTTTTCTGGTGTGTTCATCTCTGTTCCTTTTTATGAACTGTCTGAATGTTCCATAGAGCACTGGTATACATGCACAAGGCTACAGAGACTTTCCTGAGAGCACAGAAGAGTTACAAGACATGGGAGAGAATGCTTGTGATGTCTGAATCATGGCTTCAAGGGCCAGAGCATGCCAGAAGGCTCTCAACCAGCTACAAAAGTTCTGTCTTGACTGAAAAATGTGTTTGAAAAACAACAAAAGGCTTTAAAATTGATTTTTTTGGGGGAAAAAGTATAAAACCGTGTGTAAGAATTCAGATCTACTTGAAAGTTCCTCAGGATACTGCACACTTTCTGGATGTCTTGCTGCACATAATCCAGCAATGTCTTCTTTTGTTTTGTTTTTGTTGTTGTATATTTTAGAATTGCAAAAGTTCCCTGTTGGGCTCTGCCAGGTTTTATTTATTTATTATGTTATCTTAAGAAGTGAGCATCTGAATATATAATGTGAATAGAATGGAAAAAAGGAATCAAAATAGTTTAAAGCTTTAGGTGTCTATTACATAGAACTGATAATTAGAAATTAGATGATAAGATATTGATTTTTGGACAAATCTACCACACATATACCCCTGCCTCGACTACACAAGCCCATCCCTGTGGGCCTGTGGTTATTTTGTGTCTGGGCAGTTGCGAACAAGAGGCCTTCCTACAACAATTATGTACAAGGAAACATCTGTAATAAGACAGGTATAACACACCAGGTAAATTACAAGACCTGCTTTGGATGCTCACAGAAATTCCAACAAAGCCTTAGTTTAAAGATAATTTTTTTCCAATGAGAGGTTATCTAATAGAAAGATGCACTTCATTTAAAGTTCCCAGTTAGAATGAGAATAGCGTCATGATAAACCTCACATCTAAAGGTAGAACTCTCAGGTCAGCACAAACCATCAATGGAGGAATTCTAGCTCAGAGGTAAACTCTGGACAAAGGGAATTTAGCTGCTTTTTTAAAGACCATCTATCATTCATTTCTCTTGATACAGTCTAGGTCTACTTGGAAAATAAACGTGTAGGTAGTTCACAATGGGTCTGCTCTGGTCAATAAATTCATATGAATATATTCAACATGTGAAGGTGGTGTGTTATGGGATTCAGGAAAGACCCTGACCTGAAAAAGTTTACTATTAATGTGCAAACCTAAAGTATTTACATATAAAGAACACTGCTCTGTGAGACATCATGTGCCCATTCAGCAATTCATATGGGTCCACAATGGCTTATTTTGGGGCAGGCTAGCAATTTACTCTCTGTCAACTGAGGTACTATTTTTTTTTTTGTGAAAGAAGATAAAAAGAGATGAAAAATGTTTATTAACTTAGCAACTAAAGTTTCAAATAAAGGGGTAGGATAATATATCATTCCTGTAGGATGATACATTAATTGAAAAAAAAAATGTGATCTGGAGGCAATTTAGGGCTGAGTAGATGAACTTGGAGTTCTTTTGGATGGGTAGCTCCTATAGCAATAAATAAAATGAATGAGACTGTATATAAAGTGGGAAGAATAAAACAAACATGTTGGAGAAATGTGATAATAAATAAAGTTTAAATATAGGGAAATACAGGTAAAGATGAGGTAAAACAAGATGCAGAAGCAAAAGATATATGTTGACAGAGATTTCTGTCCCACCAGATCCGGCAGTTGTTCAGTCCCAAAGAAATACACAGAGTTCTACATTAATCATAAACTGGTTTGCCTATTAACTCAGGCGTATTAACTCCTATAACTTACATTAGCCCATATTCATGTCTGTGTTAGCCACAGGCTTGGTATCTTTTTCAGAGGGGCAGTCACATCTCGCTTCCTCTGTGTCTGGATGGTGACTGCAGACTGCATCTTTCCTCTCTCCAGAATTCTTCTATTCTCATTGCCCGGCCTCTACTTCCTACCAAGCTACCGGCCAATCAGCATTTTATTAAACAAGTACAAGAAACAAAACTTTACAGGCTAAAACCATTGTCCCACAGCACTTCCCCACCCCCCTTTCCAAAGCAAGAACTCTTAGTTGAATCTCCCTTGTTTTGTTGTTTTCCTGACCATTATCCACACAACATATAACCAACACTCTAAACAAAGAAAAACATTCATAATCCATTTTTTGGGAATGCGGACATAGTTTTCCAAGCTACTTTCTACTGATTGGGAGGTGCTGAAAATCTTACAGGGACCTAAAGAAAATTTAGAATTATGGTTAAGTTCTGAATGGAATATTCTCTAAGGCTTGATCATCTCACTCAGCAATCTTGAAACTGTTCTGGATGTAGAACTCAGACATCTGGGGCATCCTCTCTTAATGGAGATTTCTCAGGAAGTCTTCCTTGATCAAACCTGATTTTTCTTAACCCTGAATGAATCCACATCCTCTCACTTCATGAGGAAACAAAATCAAAACCTCTTCACCAAAGTAACATAGCTTTTGACTTAAATTTTGAAGTCAAGGCATTTTCAAATATATATGTTAGATTAATCCAACAGCATTTATAATCAAATATCTTTTAGTAATTTTTCTCCTTCCTCAGCCATCAAACAATTTAAAGACAACACAATAATGTACCCCCTGAAGGATCTCCAATAGGAGCAAATGGTCCAGATAATACAAAATTTCAGAGGCCCTCTTTTGGAGTTTTCTCTGAATTCTGCATCCAGAACAGTTTCAAGATTGCTGGCTAAGATGATCAAGCCTCACAGAATATTCCATTAGGGACTTAACTATAATTCAAAATTTTCTTTAGGTCCCCTTAAAATTAATAGCACCCCAAATCAGCAGAGTCTAGATTATGTATATTATTGTGTTGTGTTTTCTTTGAATTTTTGACTGTGAATGAGCTAAGTACAAAGAGATATTTTATTGTATGGGCTGCTAAGATAAACCTAAATATATATTTTAAAGGTATATTGATTTCAAAACTTGGGTCTAAGGGTATATTGCTTTGGAATAGAGGTTCTGCTTTTGTTTCCATAGACCATGAGAACCTATGTATTCCTTTCAGACTGTGGTTTGGTGGACCAAGACCCCCCAAAAGGTCACAGTGAACACTGCCAAATTTACTTTACCCAACAAAAAGTGGGAAGCAGTTTGGAGAGAACTAAACCCGAATTCCCAAATATTGTTTGTAAATGTTTGTTTATACTTAAAGTGGGATATGCTATAGATATGAATACTTTGCATTGGTGTGGACCTAGGTCTATTGATACAAACTTTAGGTCAATTCTGTTATATGTATATTTATGCTCTTGATTAAGGTATTGAGTTTGTGCAACTCACTTAAAAAGGATTATGGATGTTTTTCTTTATTTAGACTGTTGGTTACAAGTTTATGAATAATGATCAGAAAGAAAGCTAAACAAGGGAGATTTGATTTTGAGTTCTTATTTTGAAAAAAATTGGGGGGGGTGCTGTGGGACAATGGTTTTACCCTGTAAAGATTTGTTTCTTGTACTTGTTTAATAAAATCCTGATTGGCCAGTAGCCAGGCAGGAAGGAAGTATACTCAGGGCAACCAGGCAGGAAGTAGAGGTGGGACAATGAGAACAGGAGAATTTTGGGAAGAGGAAAGATGCAGTCTGCAGTCGTCATCCAGACACAGAGGATGCAAGATGTGACTGCCTCGCTGAAAAAGGTACAAACCCACTTGACTAACACAGACATGAATTATGGGCTAATATAAGTTATAAAAATTAAGAAGCTTGAGTTAACAGACCAACCATATTATGATTAATGTAGACCTCTGTGTATTTCTTTGGAATTGAACGAGTGCAGGATCAGGTGGGACAGAAATCCCTGTTAACAGAAACCCCTGGCAACAGACATAGCTCAGTAATGTGGGCTCTGTGACCACACTAAAGATTTCAGAAAGAGGAAAGTTGTTTCTTATTGCAATGTACACACTTGGGGAGGGTACTTTTTATTTCTGAATTTTGGAAAATTCAACAGATACATTGTCAAAAATGCAATAATAGTAGAATAGTGATGACTAGTTTAGAGCGACAGACTGCTAAAATAATATTTCAAGATATGTAAAAATAATGCACTTGAATAGAAGTGATTATTATTGTTTTGTTTTTCTACTTTCCTAACCATAAAAAGAATGTAGATGAGATACTGGTTCAGCTGTGTTTTGAAGAAAGTCAGAGGTTTGAATATGAGGAAGGGGACTATAAAGAAGGAAGAATATTAATGTAATCTCACTCAGCCTATTTCAGAAAGACCCATTTATACTAACTTCCTTCCCATGTAAAAAAAAAAAAAGGTACCTCCTTACATTATTAGAAGTGTTCGTAATTAACAAAAAGATGACTTGTTCTAATCACAAGCATAGGTGTGCAGGCAGGAAAGCATGCCATTTGATTAAAAGTCAACAAGTTTCTTTCTTTCTTTCTTTCTTTCTTTCTTTCTTTCTTTCTTTCTTTCTTTCTTTCTTTCTTTTTCCTTTCCTGAAAGCTGAAAGTAGTCCAATGTGATTGCACAGAAAAATCTTAAAACATAGGCCCTGCAGGCATAACTGAGGACTGCACTTTCATTATTTAAACTTAAAGTTGCTATGTCTGCATTTTTGTATTTGCTTTTAGTGTGTCCCTAGGGGTTGATATGCTTTAAACCTCTTTCCCACTGTTATTGAGAGGTGATAGTTCAGAGGGCCTTCATTAATCAACTAGTAGAAAGAGATGCAGAGATCCACCATGAAACATTAGGCAGAGCTCAGCGAATTCTGTTGAATGGAGAGAGGGAGGAAAGTGGGAGCCAGAGGGGTCAAAGACATCACAAGAAAACTCACAAAAGCAACTAGCCTGGCTCATAGGGTCTCAGATATTGAACCAAACCAGGGAGCCTGCATGGGACTGATTTAGGCCTTTGCCTATATGTTACAGTTGTGTAGCTTTTTGTCTTATGGGTCTCCTAACAGTAAGAGTAGTGGCTGTTTCTGACTGTTTTTCTGTTGTTTTGGGACCCCACTTCTCATACTGGGTCACTTGGCCAGCCTCAATATAAAGGAAGGTGCTCAGTCCTACTGTAACTTGATATACCATGCTTTGTTAATACCCATGAGAGACCTGTCCTTTTCTGAATAATTCAGAACAGGAGGAGTAGACTTGGTGGAGGAGTGTAGAACGAAGGTGGGGGAGAGGGACAAGTAGGAGAGAATGGAATGAAAAACTTATGTCGAGATATAAAAATAAATTCATTAATTTAAGAAGTTTTCAGTAACTATGGAAGGCTATTGTATCAAGGTAACAACTCTCAAGTAAAGGATTCCATGATTCTTGTATATAAGTTAGCTCTTGAGAGGCTAGTATGACATAGAGCCCATCGTCCCATGTACTCGATCCCTTTCTGACTCCTTTCCACTCCTCAGTATTGTTGTGAGTTATCTATTACAGCCCAGAATGGTGCAGAAATGAAAGTTTAGAATTCATCACCAAAATTGTAATATAAATCTATTTTCTTGGTAAAGCCAACAGCTTATGACACATTGCATCTATGCAATACTTGTCTATGATATTTCTAACAATGTATCTACAGATTAACTGGTAGAATCAGTCAAAAATGAAAGAGTTCAATAAATTAAACACAAGAGTAATTGGCTGTTGGATGTTGAGATGTTAACTGCAATTAATTCTCTCTCTCTCTCTCTCTCTCTCTCTCTCTCTCTCTCTCTCTGTGTGTGTGTGTGTGTGTGTGTGTGTGTAATTTAAATATATAAAGACATAAAAACATTCCTAAGCAACACAACTATGTTTCCTCTGTTTACAGGGCAAAGATAGAAAGAGTTTCAGTGTTAAATAAAGAGTACTTGTGGCATGAAATGAAATTTCCAATTGAAGTAGTGATATATGGTGTGATTTGGATACGAAGTAGAGCCTACTGGAGCCTATGTGCTAAAAAATTGAGAGAGATGTTGAATCCAGCTACTGAGGGGGTCCAGTTTGACGAGGAGGGCCATGCCTTAATCAACTGAGTAGAGCATATGTTCAAGCTACTCAGAGTTGGTAGAGAGTAGAGGAAGTCAGTCTCTAGAGGCATGCCTTGGATAGATATGTTCCAGTTCCTTCCTGCTTCCCCCTTCTCTTTCTCTTCTCCCTCCACCCTTTATCTCTCTGATGCAACAGCAAAGTAGGAAATTTGATGCATCATAGTATCTATCAAGAATACTCTGCCAACACCCCCATGTCCAGAAACAGTGGGAATAACCACCAACTATGGACTGTAAAATCTGAAAAGGAGCTGCAGTATATATTATTTTCTTTCAACTGTTTTTCTTGGATATCTGCCACAGTAAAAATAAACTAACACATGGTAATGCAAACAACAAACTGAAAATGCAAATGCTATGCTAACAGAAGCATTTAATGATCCAAAGTCTGGTTGGATGAGAACTGTGGTCAGGACATTGGTAAATGCATTACACATTTGAATTGAATAGAAAAGAAAACATTACTTAAATATATTTCTACCTAATGTAAACCAAACAAGTAGGGTTTGGAAAATATATCTTTATTCCTTAATGTCTTCATAAACATGTATGCCAAGAGCTTTATCTCGGCTTTATCATGGGGATTGGACATTCCTTTCACGGTCTGGATTAGATCAAGGAATGGTTAGTTAGTAACTGAAAAATGAAAAATGCCTCACCTGCAGGAAAAAAAAAACTTATTTTAATTCAGAACAGTCTAATTTTTTTGTGAAATCACCAAACTGAGTTAATGGTTAGAGCTTTCTCCTGCTATTGTTCCTTTTATTTCCTCGAGTCACACAGAAACATGGCCTTTTAAAGACAAAATGGACAAGCACAGGCATGCATCTCTCAGCAACTCAGCCCGATGTATTTCCTAAGTCGTCCTTTGTGTCTGTTACTGAATTTATGAAGCCCAGCTTGATAATTCTCTTAAAAACTATCTACGGACCTTTTAAATTAAATAATATAAAGCAACTGAGACCAAAGTAAGTGGGTTAACGTGGGCAATCCTAAGTGTCAGTGCCTATCAGTGTATGTGGATAGATGGAATTTGGGGCAAAGCTTGTGAGACATTCAGAACTGTACTGCTCTAGGAAACTATGATGCAGTGTGGCAGGAGCGGGGCATTGGCTAGGAAGGCTGTTCACTGTATCAGTGAGTGTGGCCATGTAAAGCAAGTCCTCAGAGAATAAGAAGATATAGCGATACTAAATTTCTGTATGATTAACAGAACATGAGCTCTATCAATCTTTAGACCTCATATCCAAAACAATATGATCCATTTTTGAAAATTAAAGCAGTATTTCTAATATAGCTGATTTGAAGGCTTATGACAAATGAAAAATGATGTATAAAATAGAAAAGAATATTTGTTCAAGATTTGATTATTTGATGCATAGCAAGGTATGATCAATAATTTCACTAGTTTTCTATGTATACACGAGTATTTACTTAACTGCTATCATACAGCACTTTTCTAAACTAATGGCACTTTAGAAATTCATCTTTTAAAAAAGAAATATACAGGTGAAAAAAATTGAGACAGAAATCATCTACCTCTCCAGCTGCAAAATTGAACACGGCTGTGCTTTCTGTTCTGTTTCTCTCCTTTGTTGTGTACTCTTTAAATTCTCCACATGAGTTCTGCGTAATTTCTAACCAAGAGCTCATGATTAAATAGTGAGTAGGCAAAGTGACAATACCATTGTGATAACTCACATGTGCCTCTGAAACAACACAACCAGTCTGTGGATGAAATTATTAGAAGAAATTCTTACAGAATTCTGGCATCAGTTCTGAACCACACACACTGAATGAACCCAGGCATCTCTCAGCATTCAAAGCGAGCCAGGGAAAGTGTGTTGCATAACTCTTTTAGCTATGTTGGCAAACACTGTCATAAAATCAAGTCATACAGCTGACAAACAGGAACATTAATTTGAGTCCACAGAACGATTTCAGATACTCAGATACAGGGAATACACTGTTATTTCTAGAGGGCACAGATCACTGAAAGCTCTAAAAATCAGAACTCTTAAACACCCAGGTTTTTTTTTCTTCATAGGAAGGTGTCATTTCTTTCTTATGGAGTGGACATTGTCTAACAACCTGATAATGTTTTGCTATTCTATGGAGCCAGCTTTTATTTGCATCCTCCAAATGCTGAGCAATGATCTTAGTAATGAGAACCCATCCTTATGCTTATTAAAAATCCTTCCTCCCTAAGCCTTTATCCTGAACACTGTTTCTCTTTCAAGGAACTCTTTCTATTAAGGTCACAGATGCTTTTTTAAAGAGATGCATTTTGCAAAGGAGTTTTGATGCCCATTATGTCTAAAACTTTGTTATGGTAATTGTCTCATGGAAAGTTTTTTTTCCCAAAAGTTTTACTGCCTTTAAATCTGGAAAACATTAAACTGCTTGGTCAGACTAAGAAGTTATTGACCCAGAACTGGCTAAAGGTTGTTATGCAATGTCCACTCCATAAAATAATTAATTTAGAATGTATTGGATCTTGTCTGTTGTAATTTTCTTTGACTTGTTGCTTCCGTAGCATGTTTCTGAGGTGTGCCAACTTCAAAATTTTATCATAGTCCATCTCTGTAAAATTTTTTGGTATCTCTTTTTTTGCCTGTTTTTATATTATTAATGTAATCCACTTTCTGTTTTAGTTGTACCTTTTAGTTAAATCCTCCAAAATTATATGGATATGTAATGGATCTAAAGGTATACTGTTGATTGGTCAATGCATGAATAATATTTATTATTATATATTACATGTTTATTGTATGAGCAGAGTTTAAAATTAAAAACAACTTGATTCCTTAATAGAAGTATTTAAAAAATTGACATGATCCAAACATTCAGCAGTTGAACTTTATGTGCATTTATACATGTGTGCACACTTGCCTTTCTCTCTCTCTTTCTGTGTGTGTGTATGTGTGCACGTACATGTGTGTGCATTGTATGTTTATGAGCATGGAATCCAGGGTCATGCAAATGCTGGGAAACTATACTACTAGAGCTACATTCCCAGTTCTTAACTTAGAAGGAAGACTCCCACTGTAGCTGATCTTGAAATCAAGTTTTCAGTCAATATGGGTTACATATGTAGTTCCAGGACTCCCTGGGTTATACATCATAGCTATATCTTAAGAAAACAAACAAGAAAGCAAACATATATATTGGTTGTTACTATATTCAACTAATTGATTACTGGATTTATACTCTTATGTATCTTCTAATTTTAAAGAGTCAAAACTAAGTCACCAATTTCCTTATCAGCAGGCTTACTGATTGAGAGATTCATATGTTTGTAAAATAAATAAGCAATTCTCTACCCTGGCTGGGGAACCATGGTTAGTTCTGGGCAGGATATTTTGGGGAAATTGTCTCTGCTGCATCCCTCTTACAGAATTATGCTAGATGATCCCCTGCAATTTGTGACCTAAAACATATCAACACTCCATTGTCTCTGGCATGCACACAGCTACCTTCATTAAGCACTCTTGCATGCACACGCTTGCATGCACTCTTGCATGCACACAGCTACCTTCACTCAGCACTCTGGTGTGTGGAAAGGAAACCTGAACCGCACAGCAATTGGCAATAGGTAGGATAGATTATCAGCCATGTTAACAGAGTGTATAACATTAAAGGGTTGTATACATTATCAATGGATGTCACCTCCTGTATTTACTCAGTCTGTTTAAAGCAAACATTACTCTATGTAAAAAGCTAAAATCCCAATTGCCGATATGTGGGATACTAATAATTACTACTTCTGAGAGGCATTTTAAAACATGTGAAGAAAGATTTAAAATGGGAGTGTATGTTGAACGCCACACACTTTATCTAATTCTTAGGTGTGACATCTATTCTAAGAGAGTTGCTGTATGTATTTTTCAATCTTTGGTGCATAATATTTAATTAAATATGATAAGAAGCAGTTATACAAGTTTTTATTCTAATGTTTCTGATAAAATTGGATCAATATACCTGATTATCATACTTTATGTAGTCCTTAGGACAGATAACCATTTAATGTTAATTGAAGCTTAAGTTTTGTCAAAGAAGAAACATGTTCCTCCTCAGTGAAAGTACTAGATGGGTTCATGAATCAGTTAGTGGGAACTGTTCTCTAGAAGTTTAGACAAAGTAAATCGTTACATCTAAATCCTCTTGAACAATATCTATCATTATTGGCTTTAGTATGAGTAGCAGAATAAAAGCAAAACAGATGACATAAATCATGTGTGAAAGATTTTTAGTTAAGCTTTGAGCAATACAGATTTAAAGAATTCATGAGCATAGAAAGTAACTGAGTAATTTCTCATTCTTAAGTTATATACCCAATTGGATTCTAAAATCATTCACTTTCTGAACTGAGATACCCTGTTTTATTTCTGTCTCAGTCATAAGATAAAAGAAACATTATCATATAGGTACAATTATTGTTGGCTTTTCTACAAATTGCCAAGTACTCTGTAAATTGTATAAATCACATTATAATGAAAATAGCAAAAATACCATTTCACTCAGGAAGTTATTTTACAGATACAGCTGCAAAATCTACTCTCATTTACCAACTTTCAATTGTTATTACATTTTTTTCCACAACAAAGAATATTCAAAGGAAGGCAAAATGTTCGTGATGATAAATTATAATGATTAAGTAATCTTAGGGTTGGAGTGATTCATGGAATGGAAAATTGAACAGATGTGCTAGAGCAATAACAAGAAGTCTCTTGTCACAGGGAAATTGAAGGACAGAAAGCTGCAAAGGTAAATTCTCATAAGCAATTTCAGTACTAATAGGAATTTTTATGCTTTTTGAAAGAATTTGTGAGGAGAAAATTTTTCCCAACTCATTTTACTATGCTTAGGGTGCTATGATTCTAAAGTCAGATTAGGACACACCATGAAAGAAAGCTGTGAGTCCATATACTTGAACACAGATGCAAACGTTTTCAACAAAATAATAGGATATTGAATCCAATAACACATTATTTACACAATATTTACAATGACTCAGTGACTTTCATTTCGGGAATTAAAGGATGGCTCAGTACAACGCTCCTTCAAATACATGGAACGAGAAGAGCATGCCCACCGTCTTAGTTTGGTTTCTGTGCCTGTCATAAAATAATGACCAGTACTAAACTGTTGAGGAAGGGTTCATTACATCCTTTAGGTTTGTGTCTAATATCAAGGAAACCAGAACAAGAGCTAAAGCAGGGACCTGGAGATACACTGGGGGATATGGCTTACTGGATTGTAGTTTCTTTTTATACACATCATAGGACTACCTGTCCAGGAGTGGTACTGTACTGTGGGTGTGGCCATACCACATTTATTGTTAATCAGGAAAATGCCGCACAACTGTGTCTACAGGATATCAGATGGAGACAGTCTCTCAACTGGTGTTCTTTTTTCCAAAGGACCTCCTCTTGTGTTAAGCTGACTACAAAAATAATCAGCAGAGGTATTTTATATAACACAGAATTGTCAGGAAGATAGTTAAGTAACATCTAAATTTTATATGCAAAAATTTTCAAAAGCTCTATCAAAAATATTAAGGCTAACAAACAAAACTTGCAAAAATATTACTAATATATCAATACGGTTGCTATATGAAAGTACTAAATGATATGAAATATGACAATAAAACAATCAAATTTGATCTTTCTATGAAAATACGTAGGGATAAACCTAATAAGAGCAAAATACTTATACAAAAATATTAGAAAACATCCATGAAATAAATTGAGACACATACATATTAAAGGACATACATCACAAGTTCATCAATCATTAAAAAGGGTCATGCTCTTGGAAACAATCTATAGATTTAACAAAATCTTCATCAAAGTGCAAAGGACACTTTCCAGAGTATTAGAAAAATTAACCTTAGAATTTATATCCAATAATCTTCAGTAAAAAGATCGAATCTGCGGGCTATGGAGATGGCTTAGTTTTTCAGGTCCTTGCCACAGTGCTTCAAGTGAGCTTTGGAGAAGTTTTTTATATATTTTTGTTCACAGATACATAAGTATTAAACAGTATAAAAAAGAGTGAATATCAACAAGCATGAGGTACTCAACTGCTAGGGAGGATGTGAAAAAAAGGGAACAAAAACAATGGTGTTAGCAGAATTTTAAATCAGTACAGTCATAATGGAAACGAGTATAGAAAGTATTCAAAAAATAATGAATAAAATTATAATTTAGCCATGAATTCCTTTACTGAGTACATATGCAAAATCAGCATTTTGGAGACACATTAAAACACATGTTCATTGTAGAGTTGTTAGCAAAAGTTAAGGAAATATCTTAAGTACCTATGAACTGGTGATGTAAAAAAATATGGTATGTATTAAAAATGAAATACCATTCAACCCTAAAGGACACAGATGCAGAAACTTTCAATAAAATACTTTTAAAGTGGATCCAAAAACACATCAAAATATCATTCACCATGGTCATACAGGATTCATTCCAAAGAAGTACAGATGGTCCAGAATATGTAAATCAATAAATGTAACCCACCATATAAACAATCTGAGAGACAAAAAAAATCACATGATCATTTCATTAGATGCAGAAAAAACCTTTGGCAAAATCTAATACCTTCATGATAAAATTCCTGGAGAGGGTGAGATAAAGGCGACATACCTCAACATACTAAAGGCAGTTAACAGGAAGACCATAGCCAGCATTAACTAAAATAAAAAGAAACTAAAAGAAATTGCACTAAAATGAGGAACAAGACAAGGTTGTTCAGTCTCTCCATACCTGTTCTTTATAGTGCTTGAAGTCCTTGCTAGACAAGTAAGACAGCTGATGGAGATCAAAAAGATACACTCTCCTGCCTAGCTATTGGCCATTCAGCTTTTATTACATCAATCACAGCAATACATCTTCAGTGTACACATATCCCACAAAATGGTGACTCTAACTAAGCAAGTGAAAGACTTGTATGCTAAAACACTGAAAACATTGAAGAAGGTATCAGAGCAAAGGTTTCATGATGCTGGAGAGATGGCACAGCACACATATGGTGGTTCACAATATCTATAATTTCAGTGTCAGGGGACCCTATGACCTTGGGTGACCTCTTCAGGCAACATACATGCAAGTGCTTCAAATAGGGGTAGAACAAACACTCACACGTGCAAAAAATTAAAATAAAACTTTTCAAAATAAAATTATTGAGAGATTTTAACATTGTTATTGATTATCTAGTAAGTATTCATTAAACACATAATAAGAGGAATTTGAGAAAGGCCTAGAAAAAGAGAACACATTGTATGCAAATATATCCAGTAAATGTGTTCATTTATGCATATAAATACATTTGTAGTGTTATATCATTTGCATTTTAATAAATAAAGCTTGCCTGAATATCAGAGAGTAAAAGAATCCCACTGGTCAGCCTTACAGCCCAGGCAGTGATGACACACCTTTAATCCCAGTAGCCACACTAGTTTGCCATAGAAATTGGGCAGTAGTGGTGCATGCCTTTAATCTCAGTGGTGCACACCTTTAATCCCAGCCCTGGAGAGGAATAAAAGATTGGAGGAGACAGCTCTCAGACACAGTCTCATTCTGAGATTCCTGGAGACAGAATCGCCATTTCAGACTGAGGTAGAGGTAAGAGCCAGTGAAGGACTGTTTTGCTTTTCTGACCTTCAGGTTGAACTCCAATATCTGTCTCTGGGTTTTTATTAATCGTGTGACATATATTTATGTAAATGTATTTGTAATATAAATATATTTACAATATATAACATTTATGTGCACATAAATTATTTTTAAATATACTACATAGTTATATTTATTTACATATGAACACATATATAAAAATATCTTTCTGATACTTGTGGTATATGTAAGGGGAAATGATTTTAAGACAATGATGTTTGAAGTATTCAAGAGCTAGTAATAATGAATCAGTGATACCCACTGAGAAAACCAAAGAGATGCTGACCTCAAATGCAGCCAGTGGTATATATTTTAGTAAATGAGGCAGTGTCTGTAGTCCTAACCTGTGACCAGGACAGAAAGCCTGCTCTACTCTTGTTCAAGTTTTATCTTTGAAAGATTAAGTCCTAGTAAGAAACAGTCAGCAAATCACAACAGACTGTTCAAAGGTAACAAATGTATCTTCTCTTTATTTTTATATGAAGTAAATTCCTTTCTTTTATCTGTTTTCACTTTCTCATCACCGGAAGCAACAATAAAAGCCAAAGTGAGCGAGAGTCACTTTTTCTCCGCCCCTAATCTGCCTGGAAGCTTTGCTCAGCCCCTGGTCGTGATGATGTCCTTCTGTCCGCTAGATTCATTGTAGGTGAGTAAAACCTGCTTCAGAGAGGCCACAAAGAAAGTCTAGAGTGGGCTAATTGGACTTTCCACCAAATCATGACAAATTGCTCTAATGAGGACATTAACACATGGGAAAGAGAAACAAATTCATGATTCAAATATGAACTGAGGACGAAACCTTTAAACATTTCCTTTAAAAGATTCATGAAATTTTCAATTTTGGACTGTCAGATGAGAAAAATGTACTATTAATTGTCTTCTCTCTGAAAATGAATATCCTAAAGTACTGCATTCTGATCAAGGGCTATCTTTGTCTAATAATTAGAGTGACTGAGTTGATACTTTTCAATCGATTGAGCTAGAAGGGAAGTCCACAAAGTCAACCTTTACTGTGTTCCCACACTTAGTGCAGTCTTGATAAATTTTGAGGTGAATTTCTTTAAAGTTAAATTAAAATACTAAATTTAGATAACGATTTACACTGCAGTATCTTTTCTTCTAAAAGTTAAGAAGTAATGAAATAACAACACATTCCAAGTGTGAGCATCCTCAGAGCAGAACTTCATTTGGATTGTGAAATTATACAGGGCAAGGTCATAGCTATTTTAATGCTTCAATTTATTTCCTATATTTGTGATTATAAAATCTTCATTCCCAGTACAAGTTACTGAAGGAACACAGTTTTATTCCATTGTTTATTAAATATAAATTGGAATTGGCCTACAAGTCTAGCACATGGTCACAGTACAAGCACTCACCTTAAAAAAAATAGCAACATCTCAATGAAATAAAATGTGGATGGTTGTGGTTCTCCTTTTATCATACATTATATTATTATGCCTTCATAATTAAAAATTGGTGACATTTAGAACAGAGCTTATATGTATAACGTAGTCACAATAGAAATATATACCACATATGGTAAAAAAAAATGTCCATATTTAGAAGTACAATGTCCAACAAGTTTAGATTACAACTACAGAAATAAACTGTGTTCATGTCTTTGGGCACTCAAAATGAAAATGATTAAATGAGATTAAAATATTTTAAGGACAGGGTTTTAATATAATCTGATGTTAACAACTGATTCTTCTCTTTCTATTACTTGCCCAAAAAGTATTTGGCTTTCTTCTTCCTAAATTTAAAACTCATAGTAACTCAAATTATAGTGATTAAAGTTTAAAGAAAATAAGATCTAAATCTTATGCAAAAGATTCCTTGGCCAAGCAGTATTACAAATGTTTTATTAAAGTGCCTTTAGTTATGGTTTCAATAGTCCTCTAATGTTAATATCATTATTAGAGGCATTTTATATGTGGGAAAACAGAGGTAAAGTACTTAGAGTGGAATGGTATTATGTTGACCAATTTATAGGAAGCACTGAGTTGTAAAAATAGCATTTCTTCCAATTTATATTTTGCTCTAATTGCATTTAATCAATGTTATTTTATGATTTTCTGTGTATAGTTTTCAAGTTTTGCTGGGATGTATCCCTAATAATTTTTTTCTTATATAATTAAAAATAGTATGTTTCCCAATTTAAATATCTCTAATTTGAATAAAATATTAAAAAGCTAAAATTAGCAGTTGATAGTTTGTCTTGAAATCTTGCTAACTAAAATAATCCTGGTGGCACAAGAGGGTGAACGTACAGCAACAGGAGGGGCCTCAACGTTCACCTACCACCCACCACAATGGAGACCTGTGTTAAAAGCAGCTGCTTCAGCTACACATTACGCAACAGGTAGGGTGAATGTGCGTTAGAAGCAGCTCTAGTTAATGAATCACCTGCACAGAGATGCGATGAAGACATTACTCTTCTGCAGGTGGTGAATATGGACCTGCAGGATGCCATTCTGCTGGAGGTGGTAGCACGTTGACTGTGTGGGAAAATTTTACATCAGCTTGACGTAGCCATCTGAGAGGAGGGAACCCATGCTGAGAAAATGCCCCAATAAGGTTGGGCAGTATGCAGAAATGTAGAGCATTTTCTTGATTAATTATTGATGTAGGAGGGCACAGTCCATTGTGGGTGATGTCATTCCTGGGATGGTGGTCTTGGGTTCCATCAGTGCTTGCACTGTTTAGTTTCTGCCCTAACTTCCCTGCATGAGGTACTGTAACATGAAACTATAAGCTTAAATAAACCTTTTCCTCTCCAAGTTTTTTTTGGTCGTGGTGTTTTTATCACAGCAACAGTAACTATAAGTAGGAAATTGGTCTATTTACAAAGTCTAGACTTTGAACCATGTCACAGCCAATCAGGTGCAAGCCGGTTGAATGTTCCCTACTACATAATACCTCAAGGCATGTCCAGCCCAGGACAGAACTCTACCTGCTTTCATGAACAAGAATCAAACCAATAGTGATCCAAATATAGTGAACACAAATATTATTACAGATATTCTATTCCCAATTATTTATTTGTATTTATCCTAATTAAATTTCAGAATGCATATTTCACGACATATGTTTGAGATACATATAATCAAACAACTCTCCTATGTAATCAATAATGTTATCTGCCATAAAGACTTTATTCCTTTTTAATTTAGTATACACACACACATACACACACAAGAATCTAGGGAGTTTATGAAATAGTCGGTTTCCATATGGCATCCTAAAACTTCCTTTGGAAGTTATTGCTCCCAAACCTCTTCTTCTGATAAACTCACAGCCCTCTTCCCTCTTAAGTTACTCAAGGATATGTACTAATATCGAAAATGTAGAGCTAGGGATGGCAGATGAGAGAGAATATGTGACTTAGTTTTTCTTGTTCTGGGTTATCTCACTCAGTATGATCCTTTCTCTCCATCATGAATGTATTTCCTTCTGAGGTGTACACTAGAATTCTATTATGTACATCGACCACATCTTTGTTATTGCCAGGGGAAGGACCTCTAGGTTGTTTCCATTTCTTAGCTATTATGAATAGAGCAGCAATGAACATGGCCGACAAGTATCTGTAGAGCAGGATAGCAAGTCCTTTGGGCACATGCCAGAGAATAGTATTGTTAATCATATTTATGTTTTGTGTAATTATTTTTAGCTTTCCTAGAGATCTCCAAACTGATTTTCAGAAAGGCTTTACCATAAGCCTGCAATCCCACCTCTAGTGAATGAGGCTTCACTTTCCCTAGTATTTACTAAGGCTTTTGTTGGGGGCTGTTTTGTTGATATTTGCCCTTCCAGCTAGGATAAGATAAAGTCTCAAAGTTATTTTGCTTTGTATTTTCCTAAATTTAGGGACTAGAAATATCTCTGATACATTCCTTAGCCATTTGTTTTCCTCTTGGAAAATTCTCTGGTCCCAGGCCCGTTTATTTTATTCTCCCTCCTCCCAGAATTTTTGATGTATTTTAAAGATTAATCTTCCTTCAGTTACACAACTGGCAAAGATTCTCTCGTATTATTCTCCATTTTCATCTGTATTCTTCTTCATTCTTTATTTGAAATATAATTTATGCAATATCGGTGCAGCACCTTCATTTCCTTTGGATTAGCATTATTCACACATGATTTTCTGTTCTATTAACCACTTGTGTTTCATGTCAATTTTTTTCTTTTAGGTTTCACATAATTTGATATTATTTGTTAACCCAATTTGATAATATCTGTCTTTATAGTCTTTCAAACTATTTACAAGTAATCTGGATATTAAAGGGACTAGGTCTCATTCTTTCATTTCGATGGCTGTATATCTATCACATTGCTTTTGTTTCCCTTTCTTCCTAAAGTACAATAATTTGAATATTTGTGTGTTAGTATGTTTTAATTCCTTGACCATCCTTATTCAACTGACCAAAGTCCATTTTTACATGCCTAATATATTTATAAATAATGAATATGCCCTACTACTATTAATCCTGTAATACTGTTTATATCACACGTACTTTTAATAATTACATCATATCAGAATCCATGAAGCTATTTTGAAATTGCATTTGGTTTGAATTCAGTTCCTGAATGTTTTACTAGGGCTGATGCTAAGCCAGGGTAAACATCAAGAAGGAAACTGGAAAACGATGCAATGGTGAATTAAGGGGTACACTATATTACCCTTTTATTTCTTCATAAAATTTCCCTTTTATTTCTTCATAAAAGCTAATCGTTAGATGGAAATACTTTGCTGAAGGCAACTTTTAGTAGTATGTGTGAACGTGTGTCAATGTGTCGACTCTGTCACTTCAAACAAAGATGAACTTATTTACCTGGGATATCCATGATTTGGACAACTTTGAATATGAAGCTCAATTCATTTTGTTGGAATCATATTCCACAGTTTCTCATTGCATAAACAGGTACTCTTGTCTTTCTCCTCCAAACAACTGTTTTAATGCTATTACTTGTCAGAGGCTATGAAAATAACTTAGTGCAACCAACTTTACATCCTTACTGGAGAGTAAAGAAACTCATGGTTAGTGCTTTGTGCTGGTGACTAATGTAGAAAACTGCTGATAATTATCAGCACAGCCATTTGCTTGCACCATTTGTCTATTTTTGATTGTAGGTTTAAGGTGAAATGTATGCATTATGATTATCAAGGAGAATGAAAAATTATTCTATGGTATTTTCAATTTTGAATTTATGAATTACATAAGGTACATAATACAGTATAATTTCTAATTTTTATTAGTCATTAAAAGTGATGAAACTTGCATTGTATCTATTTTTAAGGAAATTCGGTGTCTTCCTTCCATTCAGAGAGAGTCTAGAGATTCTCTGTCTTGAGAAAAATTATTAGAGGGAACATGAGAACTGAAAATAAGCAAGACTCTATTTATAACAATTTAAAAATTATCTAATTTGAAAAATAATAATGCAATTTTCAGCGCCAGACAAAGGACCAAAATCTGCTTTGTATGATTTGTGTTTTATCCATGAAAACTAGTACTGAAGGATTATAATTTCCACTATGAATAGAGAGTGTGTGAGGTTTTCTGTCTATCGAGATTGCATGCTTCCTTCATGATCAACTGCACTCCTCTGCTTCCCACTACACAGCACAGCTACATTTCTACTGTCACCAATATGTCACCAAATATACTGATATACCACATTTGTGTTTTGTAGTTTGAAAAGCAGATGTAAGCAAGTAAAATCATGAAAAAAATGACATATCATATGAAGCCTTGAAACGTTTCACTTAGACAAGAATTTACTATTCATTATATAGAAACAAAATATAACATAATAGTAAAAATAATTCTCTAATGAAACAAAAAGAAAAAAGGGCAAACTTTCTTTTGAAGGGGAATGGCTTTTGAGAAAAAGCTGATGATACTTGGAATACAGATGTAGGCTCTGGGGAGGACTCTTATTCTCTTTTTCCCTCCCTCCCTCCTTCCCTCCCTCCCTCTCTCCTTCCCTCCCTCCCTCCCTCCCTCCCTCCCTCCCTCCCTCCCTCCCTCCCTCCCTCCTTCCCTCTCTTCTTTCCTTCCTTTTTGTGTTGAATCATGAAAACAAGAGTTTGCTTCCTTCTCAGAGAAAATCTTAAAAGTTGATTTTTTATTTTGTCAAATAACTTTCATTAAAATCAAATGTTTAAAAAATAAATGGCATGAAGATTTACTATTTTCCTAAGGATCCTGGATTTACAAATGGCCACAGATCTGAGTTTTCGACCTCTATGAAACACAATGGCAAATTTCAAGAATGCCAGTTCAGCCTCTTTAGTAACTATAAAGTAAAACACTGTACTGTCTTACTGAACAATAAATTCTTGAGAAATTAATTATACATAACCTTAAAAGATTTATCGACAAAATCGAGACAGCTTTACTTGTGATTTTTCTGATTTAATTTCCAATACTTGAAACATATTTTGTTTCTTATTCTTTTTATTTTGATGAAACACAGCCATCCTCTTTATTTTGCTATGCAAACATCTCATTTCTGTCTCATATTAAGCATCACACAAAGTTCACAGAAAGACTGCATGAAAAATTCTGGATTCTTATTTTACCAATATATATATATATACCATATATATATGCATAAGAATGTATGTATATATATTCTTATCAGCTCATATTTATTAATTATAGAACTTGAGTAATTTACACATTTTTCTTCTGGTACTTGGCAAAAATTTGATTACTGAGGGAACCGACAGTAGCTCTACAATTGAAGTAGCACTAAGACTTTGTCAAAATTAAAGAGAAAGACGTTACACCATCCAAAGCTCGATGAAATGATAAGGTTATAAGGTCAGGAAACTACTGAAGGAAGTTTAGCTTGGATGTCAAACAGAAAAACATGCAACATCTCAGGCTTATGAAGTATTATTATAATATATTCTTAAAAATTTCTTAGTAGTCCTTATTCAAGAAAGATATATTAATAATAAGATTAATAAAGCAATAATACTCAGATTAGCAAAGTAAAGTATATGCCAAAAATATTCATTTCCCAGCTGCTGTTGCACGTTCTAAGAAACAAGCCAGGCATTTGGACATGAATGCTTGTGAACTCCCACCACAATGGCAAGCGAGGCAGCCTGAGACTGAGGCGCGCTCTGGCTCTCTCGCACATCGAAATGGCTTGTGTGAATGCTTTGGCTTTCTCACTTCATTGCCAATACTGATATTATTATTTTGCTTATTGTTCAACTTAAAAATACCCACTCAATACAAAAGTTTACTTGGTAAAATACATTATTTTATTAGAAATTATTAGTAATGTAAGTAGTCCTTTTAAAATGATGACATAAATAAGAAATGATGTAATCATTTCCTCTGCTGTTCCTAGAAATTAAAGGCACATTTATCTATAATATAAATAATGACAAAAGGGTCATATAACTTTATGTTGCTTAGAACATATTTTACCATGTTATTTAATAAATATTCAATCACCAATGCATTTATAATATATGTGAACTTTGAATTAGTTAGGAAGGATTTAAGAATATTTGAGAGAATTATCTTCTTAGAAATTATTACATATATAAATTTTCACTTTGCAGGCATTAGTATCTCAAATGCACTAGATGATTGGGGATTTACTGCTATTTAAACCGAAATAATACTATGAATACTTTTATCCCAATATACAATAGCAATGAAAAATTTATATTCATAATGTCAATAATATATTACTTTAGCAAATTTTAAGATCTACTAAAAGTGGGCTTTCTCCCATCCACATTAGCAAATGTATTGTAGTAGTCTTTGTTCAGCTCATCTTTAGGCAATCATGCTGGTGAGACTTTACGGGTGTAGCTTCTGACATTATTAACAGATAACATATCAAAGAAAACTCCCTGATCCTTAGGCTCTTACAATCTTCCCACCTCCTCTTCCACAATGTCCTGTGAACCTTAAGTGTTGGGGTTGTCTTTGTAGATATGTCCGTTGAGACTTGACTTTACAACTCCACATTTTGACTGATTGTGGTCCTTAAAGAATGGCCGGCAACTAAAAAATGTCAAGAGCAAAGAAATAGTGGTGCTCATGGAGGAGCAAACACACTGACGCTTATCTAATATCTGAAAGTCAACCTGAAGATGCTAACAACTAATGAAAAGTAGAAATCATGCATTTGAAAGAGAGCAAGGAGAGGCATATGGGAGGGTTTGGAGGGAGAAAAGGGAATAGAGATGTACAGGAAAATAAAGATATTGACAGAATTATTAATTCTTATTTTCATTTCTACCAATTTATTATCTACTCTGTCTCTAAAGGTCTATAGAGTTAACTGAACATTACTGCAATAAATGAGTAATGACTTTGGCGGTAATATACAAAAACATGATGTGGAGATGAGATTAAACGTAAAATGATTATTATGTAATAATATATTTTCACTACCCATACTCATCATTATTTAGGAAATATATGTCCCAGGTTTTTTTCCTGGGTAGATTCCTTTATATTTCATCCAATTCTTTTTCCATCATCAAGTGGAATTATCAATTATCAACTCAAATAGACTATAATATACACATGTACAAAGTACATAGTTGAAGCTATCCTTGGACTCCTGAGCCTTCTTGTGCCACAATTCCCAGCAATTTAGTGTAGTTCAGAAAACATAAATTACAAAAATGTCCCATATCTGAACCTATTTGAAGTCGTAACTTTGAAATTAAAATCATTCACCATATATCCACATTGTTGGCAAAATGTTTTATAACAGCACTTTATCAAGATAATTTGCACGTTAATCAGTCTTTCTAAATGAGAGATCATTAATCTTTGATGGAGATATTATAAACAAAATGACTTTGTTTAGTTATATAAATTTTGTTTATCATCTTCCTGAGCTGTTAATCAAAGAATCTAATTTCTCTGGGCTCTAAAGTGTTGGTGCTTTGGGCCTTTATTATTTCTTCATTCTATTTAACTGTAATCCTGTAACTTAATTTAATGTAATGTAAATACTCCCTGTGTTGTGGCAGTGCAGAATTTCTTGAAACAGTAACCCATTAAAGTATATTAAAAGTATTTATCATGAGCCTCATGAGTAACAATAACAGAGCAAATGGAAATATGGGATGCATAATTGGAAGAAATAATTCAGAAAATGTCTCACTATTTGTCTATGTAAAACAACCAGAACAATCACATTAAAATGAAAACTTACTTTTCTAAAAGTTCCTCAAAAAAAAGTACCCCCTAAGAAATAGATTTCATGGGTTTTCTTTTCTTTACCAAGTGTTACTTCCCTCACTTACTGACATGTCTGTCATGGAGATGACTCAATAACCTTATGACATTATGCCTTTGTGGTAAGTTATGCAGAAAGGACTCAAGAGAGCCATCTTTCTTAAGTGCCTATGTTACCAATTGTATAAAGCAGTAATTTTCAATCTTCCTTTTGCTTCAACTTTTAATAGAGTTCCTTATGTCATGGTGACCCCTAACCATAAAATTACTTCATTAGTACTTCATGACTGTAGTTTTGCTTCTGTTATGGATTGTAATGTAAATATCTGATCACCAAAGGGTAATGATCCACAGGTTGAGAATCACTGGTATAAAGGCTTTTATGTACAATGGTTAGTTAGGATAAATATAACATTTCTGGCCAATATTTCTGAAATTTAGTTTTTATTGGAATATGAGGCTTTGACTAAAAACTAAGTAAAATTTGCTAGGTATTGATATGCTCTTTATATGTAGTGTTAAACCTTGAGTTTTTGTTCCAGACTATTTTTTTCCCATGGGAAAGTTCATTTTTTACCTTATTCTATGTCTATATTTTTAAAATTCTTATTTGTTGGATGGTGTTTTATTGCATTTATATTCACTTATGGAGTTTAAGAAATGACTACTCACTTTGAAAACAAGCAGTCAACTAAATACATTTTTTTTTCTTTTGCAATTAAGATTGTAAGAGATCAATGCCGGATGGCAGTAGTTTCTATAGGAATAATGTATTGTGAAACTTTATTGAGTTAAAATTTGTAAAATCATACAAAACATGTAATACCTCTTTTATGACAATTGAATTCAATAAATAAATTGTTTAAACAATAAATTATAAAAAGCAATTGTTTAATGGTAAATGACCATCTATACTTTGAAAGCAAGTCCCTATCATCAACAATAGATAAAGGATCGAGAGCTAGTGATCAGAGTTACCCACCCTGTGATTAGATGATAGGAACAATAAGGTATATACTCTCATAAATCTCCAGAAGGGAGGTTTGAGAGGCTGAATATTGATTCCTATGGCCAATATGCTCATAATACTTCATGATGAAATGCTGTCTCAGTAAACCCTGAGGGTGACGCTTGGGAGAACTGTGGAGCTCAACACATTGGGATACCAGCAGGTGGCATGACAAAAGATGCTCCACGACACCTGATTTTCCTTTATCTGGATGTTGGTAATTGATCACATTTTACAGAAAACTAGTGATGGAGCAAACAGTGCCCCCCTGAGTCTGTGGCAATTCTAGCCAATCACTGAACCTGGCAAGCTATAACTTAGTGTTTTTACAACTACATCAGATTCAGTGATTGGCTAGGTCACATGGGGAGATAACACTTCTGACTAACACCCAAAATGGGGAATAGTCTTGTGGTTCTGAGTGTTTAGTCTATAGGCACTGTGTTGATAACTGGCAATTAGTACCAGAACTGAGTCAAACTATACTTTAACAAGTAGATGTCAGAGAACTGGGGGATGGATTGGTCCTCACATATCAGGAATCACAGAAAAGTTTGAGAATGATAGTATAAAAGAAATAATACCTCTTCATTTCAGAACAAAAATACTGTTTACTGTTCATTTCTTTTTGAACTTAAAATAGAATTATATCATTTACTATAGAAAACATTGTAAACAAACTAACAAACAAAAGTCCACTGAATTTCGAAGAATACTGACCTTAGCAGAGTAAAGTATGCATAGGACTCAGGCTATCATTAACATTTTTTTTCGTATTGTCATTGTAATAAAAATAGGTTTGCAATAGACCATATGCATATAAGCTGCTATAGCTGATCCGTTGTTGATTTATTTGTAAGGTGAGAATACACTATCATTTTCTGTGCTGAGGAGATGTTATAATAAAAATATATCTCAAATTCTAAGGCATGAGAAGTTAATAAGGCACCATTAGGTCATTTAAGACTTAAGACTGCTATTCCCACTGTGTATTTAACCTGTTTGTCTAATCTGCTTTTAAGGAAATAATACAGCAGTCAATATGCTTGCCTTGATCTTCCCATGTAATCGACTTTTAAAATTAAAGTTATTATATGTTTGTAACCGCTAGTTATGTATTCTTTCTTGCCCTTGACCCAGAACAATGAATGTGTAACATTTTCTGAAAGCAACAAATTTTCTAAAATCTACCATAAAGATCACATCATCTAGTTATGGAGGTTGGCTGATACACAATGGTGTTCGTAGTACTGTTTGTTGTCTGGGTCGGTTGAGATTAGTTGGAGCCAGTGACTTAATTTCTTGTGAAACTCTTTTAAAATTTTCTGTAATGTATCCCATTCCTTCCCTATATAATAGTTTCAGTGAAGTTCAAGGAAAGAGAAAGCAAAGCCCTTTGTTAGGGACAGACCTTACCCACCCTCACACACCGAAAGACACACAGACACCGAGACAGACTCACAACACAGACTTTTTCAGACTGACACAGATTCAGACTCATGCAACAGACATACAGAAGGAAGAAAACACAAGGAGCAAGAAGGTGAACATTTAAATATGGATTTCTCCTTGGTTAAGTGATTCAAAGGGAAGTACTTTTATTTCTTTCCTTAATATGAAGCAGACATAATATTGGTAACTCAGAGTTAATTACTAATGTGCTTAATCCATAAGTGATTCTTATCACTTATAAATTAGTGCTCAACTTTTAATGAAATTATTTGGTACAGTCTATAAATTTGTCAATATCTTGGATAATTTATGAGATCCTATTCTTGGTGTCTAAGTAACACATTTTGAAAAAACAAAGATAGAGAAGAAATGATGTAAGTTTTGCTATTTTTCCTGTATCTTTAATTTTCTTTCTTCAACATGAAGCTTTTAGATTATTCAGGCAAGTGGATATGGAAAATCAAATTCTTATACCACTGAATTACACAGGCCTTGAAAACTGACTGATCACAAATTACCTTATAATCTTCTTAAGTATGGAAAGAGTTCTCATATTGTATAACTTTTGCATACTAAGTATGCAATCATAATTCTTAAAGAATGCTTTGTAATATTAAATTGGCAAAAGATTATAAGCAAAATTTACATAGTTGATCCAGTAAAATACTATGGCTATGGTCAGAAAATAATTTTTGAACAAAAACACTGACCAGTTGCAATTACTGCTTTTCAGTAATCTTTCAAATAATTTTCAGGTGTTCTGTATTCATATAGTATCCTTTGATGAATTGTTTCAAATATTATTTATCCATATAAATTAAAACTATCATGAGTTACAAAGTCCAAGATGCTTTTGAGTCAATGGTATTGTATGAACCAAGTTTGGAAGTTAATTTTTAATTTCCATCCAACAGGTCATAGAAGACAAGTGTTCTCTATATTAATTATCTAAGTATGCCATGAATAACCAAGTGGTTCATTAACATTCAGTCCCACTAACCCAGCACAAAGAAAAGATTAGAAGCCTAAGCTGCAAAGATAAAGCAAAAGTGAATGTGGCATATTAACAGACCTGTGGGTTGTCATATTAAACCCATCACCAACACTTCCACATGAAAAGCAATTGCCTGAGAAGCAAATCTCATGGATTATATCAACATAGATAAGATTCTATTAATATTATATAGAGGTATTGCATTTTCCTCATTGAAGTGAATATTCATGTGCAGATATAATCACCTTACAAAGAAATAAGTTTGAGTGACAGAAAAAAAAGATATTTTCGTTTGAAAAAAGTCCTATAACTTTCCCTAGTAACAAAAACTAAAATTAGAAACCCAACAAAAGACACACAGCAGATCTCATGAAAACAGTTCCCCTTCAGAGTAGAGGAGAAGAGAAAGCAGCAAAACATTGGAAAAGCCACCTATGATCGTCCCAACACTAAGCTGTCAGAGCTGTGAAGTAGGAAACCTGATTCAGCATAGGATGCAAGGGAGGAAAGATGATTTTTACCATCCCTCCTCTCCTGCTCTGGAAATTAGATGGGGAACTCGCAGCATCTGTTCTGAGTCTGATAGAATTCTTTTGTGAATACTCCCTAAAACAATGCAATTTAGTATAGTATCAATTCTAGAGTGTAATTCTTCAGAGAAGGTTAAATTTTCCTCTTGGTTATAGAGTTTTGAAAATGTCACCTCTAATTACAGGAAAATATCAGACAGTTCAGGAACCAGTTTGATATTCTATTTCAATTGAGGAAGATGGGCTTCATTTATCTGAGAAATCTGGTGTTTTTGACAAGGGAATTAAAACCATGAGTGTACCTTAGGATGTGGGTCTCCTTACTCATGGAATTGCTGAGAAAGTGTTCACTCAAAGCCTTGCTTAAAGATGATTACTCACAGATATAGAGATGAATACTTTGCATTGATATGGATCTTGGCCTATTGATGCAAATTTAAGGTTGATTTTTTTAACACTGTATTAGTACTTCTGCTCTTGCTTAAGGTAGTATGCTTACACAAATCATTTAAAATATAATGTATAATTAAAAATTACAGATTAATAGATAGGCATTTATAATAGACTTGTCATGTTAGTTAGGTTTTCTAGAAATACAGAGATATATTCCAGTTGGATAGATAATCTTCAATACTTTAAAGACCTATGGAATGTGGCATTTAAAATGCCTTAAGAATGTAGACATTTCATGACAGTAAGACATGTCAGCTTCTGATAGCACCAATGACTTCAGAGAGGTTGAAGGGCATTGAAGAAACTTGTTATGGAATTTACCTTCAGTGTGACATGGCTAGCCATTTGGACAAGAAACTGCTCTTGTCTGGACTGCTTGATGCTATGCTGTACAAACTGGTCATACAGGACCCACAGAAAAGTGACTGCTGAACTCGTCTAAAGAATGAGAGAATGTCCTTCAGGGTTCCTGCTTCATGAAAGAGTCTACCAGACATTTTTGCAGGACACAGAAGAAAGTGACTGACAAATTGCCAATAAACAGGCTAAACAGTCCTTTAAATTTCATGCTTCATGGAAAAGTCTGCCAGAAACTATGGGTTTGTAGGCTGAAGATAGATGTTCCAGGCTGAATCTGTACTAAAGGCTGCTTCCATTGAACACAAAATTTTTCTCTTGAGAATTTCCTCTGAGCCTATTATCATCTTAATTGAACACCTAAATGCCCCACATTGACTAGAATAAATTTTCTAAGTTCTCTTCAAAGAACTTGGCTTATTCTGGGCTCAAGTTTCAACTCTCAAAACAAAATTACGGGCATCCTCCTGAACCTACAAATAACAAGAAACTTTCCACTATAGGATTTACAAAGGGATTGATTACTGGAAACTTGAAAGAGAAGGTCAGGACGGGGAGAGAGGGAGAGAAGACATCACTTATCCAAATAAAAGGTTGAGCTCTTGTGTTCTACAGCAGTGTGGGGGCTGCCTTCCACAGCATTGTATGTTTGATGAGGAGATGAAAGAGAGGAACTTGGAGCTTGTGTTTACCAAAGGCGACAAGGAGAGGGCAGCATCAGTGCACAATAACATACTTCCTTAAAATATCAACCTGTGCCCACTGTATCAATATGTGCAAGCATTCTGCATCTTAAAAAGTTAAAATAGGATTAAAAGGTTAACCACCTCAGTATTTTAATTGCTGATTACACAAAGATATTGAGTTATAAAATAAATAATAGAAATATGTAAATTAAAATAATCACCTTAAATATACAGTAGCACTAATTAGCTTTTATGTGTTTATGTGTGTCTTCTATGTATATGAAAAGAGGAAATATCAATTAAAAAATGCCTCCTTAAGAATTACACTGTAGGCAGATATGTAGGAAATTTTCTTAATTAGTAATTGATGGGGGAACCCTGTCCATTTTGAGAGGTGCCATTCCTGGGATTGTGTTCCTGAATACAATAAGAAAGCAGGCTGTACAAGTCATGGGGAACAATCCAGTAAGGAACCCTCCAACTGTCCCTGGTTCACTAGTGAAGCTTGGGTAAAATCAAGGACCCCCAACACTTCCTTGTTCACTAGTGAGGCTTGGGTGGAATCAATAACCCCCAATCCTCCCTGGTTCACTAGGTTCACACTCTTTCATGGCTGCTGGCTCAGCTCCTGTCTCCAGGTTCCTGATCTCTCTGAGTTCCTGTCCTGACTTCTTTCACTGATAAACAGTGATTTGGAATTATTAGCCAAATCAACCCTTCATTTTCAAGTTGCTTAGGTTCTGGTTTTCATAATAGCAGTAGTAACCCTAACTAGGACAATTATATAGTTTTAAAGTCTACTAATACTATGAATAGCATATAGCATATACTATTTATGCATACTATAAACATAATATATGTACATAGTACATCAATAACAGATCAACGATAAATTATATATATATACCAATATATATACCATTGAGTTGAATTGACTTAGATTCTGTTTGGATAGTCTTCCTTAAATAAAAAAAATGTAAGACGATATACTTAATGTAAACAATGAACACATGATTTTAAAGGTACTTGAAAGTCTGCATCTTGTATAATTTGATCTTGTTTCTAGCTTTAACGCCTGTAAGGAATGGAAAATGTAATAGGAAAATCAGTTAGAATTCTTAACAGACACATTCACACACACACACACACACACACACACACACACACACACACACACACACACACACGGGCGCTCCAGACCTTTTAGACTCTACACAAGGCAGCATTGGATTCCATGAGACCTAGACCTTGAAACTGAGGGAAAGATGCCTCGCATTTTCCCCATCGCTCTGTTGCTCCAGTGGTTACAAGTAAATCACTTCAACCACTCACATTTAAAGGTCACACAGGCCAACTCCACTTTTCTTTAAGTGAAATAGCAAAGAATGTGGAGCCAATCTCAAAAGTGCTCCCAATGTAAGTTTCAAGATGTTCCAAGGTTTTAATGTAGTTTTTCTGTCTGCTTGGTTGGTTTTGTTTTTATTATAGTACTTTGAGTTAGACAACAAAGCACTTGATTAAAAGAAAAAGTGCCATCATTGGTGGTATAAAGAAATGTCCTACTATAGTTCTGCTTTATAAAATGCTAAATTTCTCTTTTCATGTTTATATTTCTAGATAGATTCATAAATAATAGCATACTGCAATAAGATGAAAGCGAGTCTGCAATTTTCCATTTCACTCTGACTGGGATGCAAGAGTAAAGTGCAAACATGGCAGGAGATTTACAGATACACATTAAATTTCAAAAATGTTCTAGAAGCTCTTTGTTGTGTTGTGAGGTCCTCCAAACAAAACTGTTCCTTCTTGGAGGGAGGAGAAAGGATCATAAGGGTCAGGAATTAGACAAAAATTCGAAGTCTCAAAAAACTGAAACTTACAAGGTTTCCGAAGTTCCTCCTTAGGGTTATGCCTGCAGTAAATAATCATTGGGAAAAAAGATTCTCTGACTGGCTGAGGTCACCTGAGAGTAATGCAGGCAGCTCCAAGGATGCAGCTGTCTTGACTCACCTTAATGTTAGGGTGAACTCTTCAAGTCAGCTGTGCTTTGAGTCCGCTGTGTTCTTGTCAATGATCCCCAACTGTTCCTGGTTCCCTAGTGAAGCTTGGTTAGAATCAAGGACCTCCAACACTTCCTAGTGAGGCTTGGGTGGAATAAATTACTCTCGATCTTCCCTGGTTCACTAGGTGAGGCTTGGGTGGACTCATGACCCCCAATCCTCCCTGGTTCACTAGGTGAGGCTTGAGTGCATCTTTACTTAGATTTATCTTGGGTGCATATTTGCTTTTGTTGTCCCAGAAAAATTAAACAACACAGTCATGGTTAAAATAGTAAAACAGAATTGTTCCAGTTGTTAATAAAACCACAATAGAGGAACTTAGTTCTTTAAAATAAAATCTTTTCAACTCACTAAATAAAAAAGTGCTACCTCATATTTATTTTGTCATTGAAGCTTATAAAAAACTAAGGCTGGATAGATTTATTTTTTTCCTTTTTCATTTTAAGGTCATAGTATACTACAGTGAATGACAAATTGCTCATACATAAAAAGAAAAGACACTAATATGAAAATCATATTTCTCAAATATGATGATATATTTTAGCTTCAACTAAAATCCAATCCCTGTAATTACTTGATCACTGGAGTCTAAATATATCATATTTTGAAATAATATATTGGCTCAACATTGAAAGACATATTTCATTTTGTCCTCATAAAATACGTGTTCATAATTCAGTGCCTCATACTCTATGTACTGCTGCTCAGGTGGGACCTGCCAGGCAGCCATTTTAACTCTTTAGAGTTGAGATAGAGATACAGAAGAATACAGTGAAAAGAATGACAAAAAATTGACCCATTTTTAATTTATAATATTTCCTTGCCTTTCATAAACCCAGACAATGTGCAATCCAATAAAGATGCATATTTCACATCCCTTCTGAAAGAAAAGCAAGGAATGTTTTTCTATAGGAGGAAAGTGAAGAAATAAATATTGTAGGTCTCCTGACCATTGTATGCAGCCCCAGCTAAGGTGGAAGCTCTTGAGTCAGTAGGGTTACAAATTGTTACATTTATTAAAGGTCTCAAGTAAGTGTCCATGTAACTAACCACAGCACTGTTGACAGTCAACAAGTGTGACTTTTCTGTTTCAGGATATGAGAAATTATGAGCCTGTCTAGTGTCAAACAGAACCCAAGATAAGGAGGTGGGGTTTAACCTAGCATTGCCCACCAGCAACCACTTCTCTTTGAAGGTTTTTAGTTGATTTTATTATTGATGAAAATCAATCTAGCCATGAGATCAGAAAGGATTTACTAAAGCAGCTATCACCAAATACAGATGAATTATTGAACAGTAAACACTCATATTATTTGCACATCAAAGAATTAAAGTTTGCCCTGAGTGTTATTATATTTTTTATGTAAGAAAAGCCCCTTTCTTTCAACATATTAGCACATTGTAAGACTATCTTCCAAAATTTATATTAACCTTCTTAGAAATGTCAAAATGACTTTTATTACAATGTCATTCATTTGCAATGGCCATTTGTAATTTGCATCTAAAGACAACAGGTCGTGATGTGATTTCCCTCTGTATGCTGTGAGTCCCACTGGTTAATAAAAAATTTGCTTTGGGCCTATTGCCTCGCACAATAGGGCAAGGCAAGAATTCCAAGCAGATAGAAGAGGAGAGAGTAGGTAGAGTCAAAGAAAAGCTATGTAGCCACAGCAGGAGACAGATGCTGGACAGAACCATATTGGTACACCACAAACACATGCAGTAAACAGGTTAGCAGAAATTGGTTAATTTGATATATAATAGCTAGCCAATAATAAGCGTGAGATAATAGGCCTAATAGTTTTGTAATAATATAGTTTCTGTGTGATTATTTTGGGTCTGATAAGCCGGGAAACAAACGTGCAGCCTCTGATAACAAGGTAGGACCACTGAAAAGGTACTTTTCTTGTGCTCCTGTTGCTGAGGTCTCCTTTGGGTGTGTGTAGTCACTGTGGTGGCTAACCTAACCACTTATAACCACTTCCTCTAACATCTCTGGCCATGTTTCACACTGTCTGAAGATGAACTTGTACAACCAATGCCACTTTAGTTCCCCTTCACCAATTTCACATTCCGGTCCACTAAAATTAGGAGGCTTTTAAAAATAAGAGCTGTAGTAAGTTACCCTAGAGTCTCTGCAAGAAACTGCAAGGTAAACCTGCAGCTATGTGGTTGCTTAGAACTGCTCCGTCACACACTTAACTTTGAAGAAATTTCTCAACTGCCAGTTCATTTTCTTGAGGTGTTTTGATATAGAGTTAACATACTGCTTATTTTATTTCTTGGATTTCCTTACGAATATAGACATCCTAGTCATTTATAATGTACTGTTTTTCCTAGAATGTCAACAGGATTGTTTTTTCTATAGAGGATACTTAATATATTGAGGGATCTGACCACTGTGGGGAAATGTTATTACAAGAAAAGGGGCTCATGCTATAGATACCAGTCTGGACAGTCACATTTACTTTTTTCTGTTTTATTGTTTGTTTTCTTTCTTTGCTTAAAGGTTACTGTTTAAAATTTAATGATATAGAAAGTATCGTTTCTCCATCACCACTAACAACAAAATAAAATGAAAATATCCAACTTGTTGAACCTTCTGACATACTTCTAGAACTATTTGCTAAATTCCACAATTAACTTTATAATGATTCTGGTATAAGTCATAAAATCTAACTTTTTTAATGAAAAAGGGCTAAAGGTACTGCACAATCTCTCCAAACAAATCTAAGTCAATTTATCATTTTATCTTTCTGCTAACCAAACAACCAACCCTTTCTTAATTGTTTTTAAGGAAAATATTAAACAGGTCAGGCTGTATAATTATATTACAAGCTTTGTAAAAGCTGGGGTGGTATTTAATATTTTATTAAATGCAATATTGGATTTATTTTAGAGAACATAGTTGGAATACACTTCTTCCTTGATCAATATCTCATTTTATCATAAAATGACATTCAAGTTTAAGTTATACATTGACCATTGTACCAACAGCATATTCAATGCATAAAAACAGTCTGCATGGAAATTTCTTTACAAAGGAAAGTAGATAATATATTTAAATAATACTCAGTGGAATCATAATATGGGGCAAGCATATGAGGAATAGTGAATAAAAGCTCTGTCTATAAGTACACAAGGGCTTTTCTATTATAATTCTGTTATTCTTTTAATTAAAAAACAATTGTGTGCTTGTTAATTTTTGGTCAACTTGACACAAGCTAAATCATATTGGAAGAGTGAACTTCAATTGAGGAAATGTTCCCAACAGACTGGTCTGTGGGGAAGCATTTTCTTGATCACTGATTGATGTGGGGAGGGCAGGCCAGCTAACTGTAGAGGGTATCACTCTTGGACTGGGAGTTCCTATAAGAAAGCAAACTGGGCAAATCGTTGGGGACAAGCTGATAGGCAGCAGTCTGCCATGCCTTCTGCTTCACTTCTTGCCTCCAGGTACAGGTCTCAAGTTCTGTAAGAAAGAAGGCTGAGCAAGGCAGAGGTTCAAGCCAGTATGCAGCACTCTTCCATGGTCTCCACATCAGCTCCTGCCCCCAGGTTCCTGTCCAGTTTGCATTCCTGTCCAGACTTTCTTTAATGAAGGATTGTGATTTGGAACTCAGTGATATGAATCAAAATAAACTTTTTTACTCAAGAAAGTTGCTTTTGGTCATGGAAAGCAATTTAAAACAATGTGAAAAAAACATATGTTTTTTTTTTCTCATTAATGACCACTGAATCAAAGCAATAGTGGTTTTGATACATTTATAACGAAGCCAAATTCAGCAAAAATCAAAAGGAAATTGACTAAAGTTTGGCTAATCATTGTTTATCTAGGCACTTGCACATACAAACACACCCCTCAACACACACTCACACACACTCATTTGCACAGATGCACACATATATACGATATCTCAGTTGCTATCAAACTTCTAAGATTGGCATTTTAGATAGGTAAATAACGAATCTCTGAACTTCAAAACAAAGGAGACTAGACAGTCACCAACATCACTTCTACTCAGAAGCATGTAGATAATAGACTGCGTGAAGGGAAGAAGAGAGCCTAAAAATCATTCGCAGGCCTTGGAAGTCATCTAATGAGGAGAACACATCCACAGAGACTTGAGAGTGGTATCGTGAGGGCCACAGGAGATGCAAACACAAAGCAGTTTGTAGTAAGTTTTGTCATTGCTATGGGCTAACAATCTGATTACACCCAAAATAGAATAAATTTCCTAAACTGTGATTAGCAAACAATGCTACAGTTATGCTTGCTACTGTAGTTATTAGAAAGTTAAAGATGATTGTGCACAGTCTCCCTCAGAGCCATCTTGCTTGGCATTCTCTCTCAGTTCTGTTTCCTGGTTCATTCTCTCTTCCCCAGCAGTTATTTTGATCCCATTGTAAAAATATTGTTTCTTCTCTTTTCCTGTTTTATCTTAGTTCTACAAACTGTCAGAATATTACAATTGAATTATATGTTGTCTGCCCTTTCATCAGAACAAAAGTTATAAGGGAAACATATTTTTAATCAATAGAGGACCATAGGATGTTTAATGAAAACTATTGAAAATAATACATGTATTTAAGTCTATTACATATCTGAATGTAAACATACACCTTTATATATTCATTTGAAAATTAGATGAGTTTTACTTACACGTGTTTAAAAAATCAAATAAAGTCAGTCATTTTACAAGAAACCAAAATAGCAACAGAGTCATCAATACTTTCTGAGAATTTATTTTTATTTTAATCAAATATTTACCAAAAAACCCTTCCAATCCATGTCTGTAGTTATGTTTCGTTAGTGTGTCTATTATACCGAATGTGTACTGAGGCCTAGTTGTATGACGCAACATCATTATTAAGCATTTAATTTTGTTTTATTTCATATTTCATTTAATGAAAACTGAAAACATTACAAGCAAAGCCAACTACATTGGGTCACCAAAAAATTAAATTAATTTGAGACAGAATTTTAAGGAATAAGTAAGTTAAACCTAATAGAAAATAAATGGAAGCAAATATGTTTCCTATTGTGTTTTTAGAGAATGGTTCTGGTACCTAACATGCTTACAGGGAAAGGGAATCCAATATAGTACTTTATGAATAAAAATGTTCAAATATATAGAGATGAAAAGTAGGCATTTATCTACTTTAAAGGGCAGAGAGGAATAGCATGGAGGTTCCCCAATGCGTAAGGCTACTTGGGTCATTTCTATGCTGGGAGAGTTGAGACTTTGGTGAGATATACAGATAAATCAGTCAGCTGAGCTCTAAGTGCAAAAGAGATTTTAAGATCCTGCAGTGTTCCAAAAACTTTTCAGGGGATATGATGCTGAATCTAATCTTTAGTTTTAAAACCTATACTGTTTATAAGAATTAGAGACAGTTGGAGAACATAGCAAATTCACATATTATGTCCTATATTAAATAACTAAATATTCAATGTTAGAGAATACTTGAAAATAAATTGAAATGATTCCACTTCAGTTTGTGTGTTCAGAAAATGTAAATTGAATTGTGACAAGGGGCAAGAATTTATTTTATAGCTACCTGCTCTCAAATATTTACACTGTTTCTTCTTAATGCAGTCGGAGTAGCAAGAATGGAGGGGCTGCAACAATTTTTTCATTCCTGTAACTTTACACAATCAGAAGCATCAGGAATTGAAGATCAGTAAAATTATTACTTTTGTAATTTGGAGATTTGACTATTGCACCACTGTAAAAAGTGTCCATTTAGGTGGCTTATTCAACATTTAAGTACTTCCTATAATAATTGTAAAATAATAGATGAATGACAAATTATTGACTGGCTTAGTGACATTTTCCATTTTCAAATCATTCATTTTAGATCCCTCCTTAATAGTTTAGAGAGAAAACCCATACATGATTTCCAAGCATTCTCATGGTCATTTCCCTTATGGTCTGGTCAAATGATGCAACTGTACACATTCCACTGCTTACCAAAGAAGTTTCTGGGATCCTTGTGAATAGATCTCTACAAACATTGAATTCAAACACATGATAGCACTTTATAACATGAGAAGTTTAGTTGCTCAGATGTAAAATAAATTATTATAAACTTCAAACCTCATGTTCCTTTGACTTTGAGTCAAGTATTTTGTCATAACATCATTTAAATCTTGTAAGGCCTAAGCAGAATTTTCTTATGATTAATTTATCAGTCAAGTGGATCAAAGTGAAACAGAGAATAAAATGAGAGAATAGTTGTGACTGCTGGATAGAAGGGAAAGTGTCCAACTAGGGAGTTACAAAACCCAAGTACTAATCTATAGACATATCCCACAGAGGTTTTAAAGATGTGCAGCTATATGACAGCTACCTACAGAGAGAAGTAGGCAAGGGCAACACAGGAACCATGTACAGAGGAGCAGAAGGCAGGGACAATGACAGGAGACAGAGACATCAGGATGGGTAGCAGTGTGGTGCCAGAAAGAAAACGACACAGGAAATGGGAAAACCCATTTGTGAATTGTGAACAGGGCCTCCAATATTGCGGAGCCTCTTCCATGTGCTAAGAAGCAACCTCAAAACTCAGTACCTTTGCTTTATCGCGCATGGATCCTTTGCCCAAGATAGACATCTTAGCACCTGTTTCTTCCTGTAGCCTCTTCAAGGAGTTTCCTCTTGGTCCAAGCAATTTCCCAACGAAATTGAACTAGAAAACAAAATCAACAGAATGCCTGAATTAAGGGAATGCAAACGTATAATTTGTATAAAGTATAACTAATGATAACTTTATCATTAAAAAGTAATGAGGCATACACCCACACATAATTACACATTTGTACATGTGCAGACAAAAGCACCTGCAACTACTTCAGAACTCCAAACTGAGAGAAGTTTGAAAAGAATACTACTTCCTAAAAGAGAGCCAAGATCAGTAGTACAATGAAAATACTGTTTATTCAAATAACCAGATATGTCACATGCATAAAAAGAAAGTGAAAGGATTACACAGTCTACACCAAAGTCTCAAGGCTCTCAATGTCACCTGTTATAACAGGCGATAAAAACCCACAAATCCAAAGACCCTCAAAACTGAAAAATTTAACACAATTAAACTTATTTTAAAATAAAATATGCCACCACAACAGACCCAGAAAGACAATTATTCTATGTACTTGCTCATAAGTGGTTAAGTGGTATTTAAACCTAAAGCAAAGAAAACCAGCCTATAAATCACAATACCTGAGAACCTAGACAACAATGATCTACATGGGGTGTAGTAAAAGACAAGATCTCCTGAGTAAATTGGGAGCATGGGGACCAGGGTTGAGGGGAGGGGTGATGTAGGAAGGGGAGCAAAAAAAATGTATAGCTTAATAAAATTAAAAAAAAATAAAAATAAGATAATATGTGATTATTTTGTTTAACATTGGGTATGTCTATATTATTATACAACAAATATCATGATTAGGAAAAGAGGGACTAAATTACTCTTCAATATTTTATTCTATTAATACTTAATACCAGAAAATATATCTGAGCATTTAAAAAAGTTAAAAAGACTATCATACACACATATCCTATACATAATTTGTTAATTACTTCTAAATAATGACATAAAGAGAGGGATTGATATTGCTTACTAAAAATGAAATTTTCATTTTTGCTATAATAAATAAAATTATATCCAAAACCTATAGTGTAAGATACAATGCAAAGTGTTATATTCATAAGAGGATAACTATTTTAAAATCATGATCTTACAATAAGAATGGCCACTTTTCCTTTTGTTGCTATTAGAAACTGATCTTAAGATCTTGTGCATGTCAGACTTGTGTTCTACCACTGAGCTGTGGGTCTACCTCTTTAGTTTTTATTTTGAAGCAGGTCTCTGAAAGTCCTGCGGCTAGCCTCAAATCCACTCTGCAACTCGGGAAGACTTTGCCTTCCTCCTGCCTCAGCTGACCAGTGAACATTAATTAGAGTACTTTGCCACCAGGTCTGGGGAGAAGCATTATTAGTTCCGGCATAGGATTGGAAAAGATGCTAAGTAAGAAAAGAGTGAGGAAAGGGCAACGAATAATAATTACTGCATTTCTTTGTGTGTGCTGAAATATTTCAATACTTGATCATAGAGACAGTCGTAGACCTCTGAACAAAATAAAAATAGATGGATTGTTTAATTTAGATAGATGTATTATATTTAATAACTAGTAAAGCTGCTTAATAAACATTATCACAAAACATATTTTAAAAATACATACATTATACTTAATGTTAGCATTAAATACTTTTTCGTAGTCCTGTGATAAAGAGAACTTATTTACTCTGAGCACAATTATTTAATACCACATTGGGATGCAGATTGTTTCCCATACAGGTATTAAACAAAGGGATCAATTTACTTTCTAAAATGATGACACATAGACCATTAACTTATTTCCGTCAGATGTAACAGTGAAAAAGAAAAAAAAAATCTTGAAAGTCTTTCAACAAATTATGCTAAATAAAATCAATATAAAAAAACAGAAACAAAACAAAGAAGAAATATTTTAGATAAAAAAATACCAAAAAAAAATCAAAAACAAAAACAAAATCTGGTTGAGACTGTAGACCTTAAGCTAAAAGATAAACTTATAGAGACTGTAGGGAGAAATCATACACTACTTTGGCAAACTTAGGCTAGTAAACATATACCAAATGATGACTCATATATATAAAACTATTGATCTCAAATCATGTTTTACATATTGAAATTCAAAGCCATAGATAGGAATAAATAATCTTTACATAGATAACAAACTGACTCTCATCAAGAATCTACTGTGAGCCAGGTGGTGGTGGCACACACCTTTAATCCCAACACACAAGAGGCAGAGGCAGGAAGTTCTCTGTGAGTTAGAGGCAGCCTGATTTACAAGAGCTAGCTCCAGGACAGACTCCAAAACTACAGAGAAAATCAAACAAACAAAAAAACCCACAAAAATATAAATAACTATAATGTCTAAAATTAAAGACTAGAGCCACTTGCCTGCATAAATATGTAATAATTGATGCAGTGAGCAGGGGGAAGTTTGAACTGGCAGATTCAGAGAAAGACACCAAGGGTCAACTAGAGGCAGATAATAAGAGAGACCAAGAAACTGAAGCTAAAGAAAGAAAACGAAATCCCCTGGCTGGCTCAGCGTCTCCTTCACTCTGTTTAATGCTCCCACCCTCCCACCACATCCTACTCCCTGTCTCTCTAAGGAGAGATTAAACAGTGTGGGTCATAAAGGTAAGCTTAATTTAACTTCCTGTCTTCTTTTTCTGGGCATGAGATTCCTCCTTTCCTTCTCTACCTAGCTGCCTCAGAGAACCTGGGAATCCTGGAGTCAGGGAGCAGAAAGAACTAAAGCAGTTTCCAATGTGTTTAAGTCAGTCTGCCTTAGACTATGTCACCCAGCGGCTGCTTTTCGAACTGTGAACAAGTGCACATAAAGAAACTGAGATTTTAAATTAGGATGAACTGTTTTAACAAGCTGCTTTCCAAAGGTCTTAAATCCCAGCCAACACAGAGACACCAAGATCTGTCTGATCTCATACCGTGCTGTTCTAGAGTTGAATAAAATGGCATCGAGCAACATCTTGTGTCTTGGAATTGAGGGGAAGTTAAAATATCAAAGTCAAGTGTGAAATTGTACACATTTAAACTGTGGTAGGTGGTATAGATACTAGGCTCTAGTTTACCATGCAGCTGAGCTCATGAGCAGAAAGTAACAATGTTTGTCACCATCCTGGTGAATGGCATTATAAATATAGAGACTACAGAAATATGTGTGACTTCACCACCATTTTGGTGAAAGCATCCACACGACATAAGTCAAAATGGTGGTACCCATGAATTTCCCAGTGCTTCTGAGCCCACAGTGGCACCTTTATATATTATTTTTTATATTTCTTATCGTATTTTACTTTTTGTATATTACACTAAGGAGATAACACCAGACCACTAAAATGTTTACATTGTTGTGACTTAATTTTGACACATTGCTTTACATAATTTGTTAATTGGTTTCTAGAGGATACTTCAGAATTTTCTCCGCTATACGCTTCCAACACTAGCCCACTCTAGAAGGATGCTGACACGCAGGGGCCTGGAGATGCAGCATGTGTTGGGTCTCAGTGCTGGCTTTTTCTGCCTGGGATCTCCAAGCCAGTATCTCTAAGACACTGAGGTCTCACTTACTCCATGCTTAGTGGCCACCAATTCTGCCCTACCATGCCCTGGGCAGCCCTTCTTTTGTTTGCACTTTTGAGTTGTTATGACACAAACAGGTTAAGGTAAAAGAATGTTCTGATTTTTTTTTCAGAGTTATGTTAGTGGTTTCTTTATTCTGTGTCCCATAGCTTCTCAAGCATTGGTCGTTAGCTTAAGAATGCAAATAATAACATCTTTTTAAAAAAATCCAGGCAGCCTAACTAACAGAAAGATGTTTTAAAAGGGAGAATTCACTCTGAGTGTCACTGTGCTTGCCTCTTATCTGGATTGATAAGTGTAATCGTGACCGAGAGATTACGAATTTGAAGCAAAGGGTCCAATAAAATGTTTAAAGAAAATATTGGAAGTTCAGCCCACTAGGAAGCCAAAAATCTTCCCTAACTTGTTCAATCTTTAAAAATTGACTGATTTACTAGGCATATATTTATATATATTCCACACCAGAAATTTTATGGGATGATGGATCCTGCAACAACAGGTTACAGTTAGCCAGATGAAATAGAGAGCAAATCTATCAATGTAATCCATCATATAAATAAACTGAAAGAAAAAAACCATATGATCATTTCATTAGATGCTGAAAAAGCATTTGACAAAATTCAACATCCCTTTATGATAAAAATTCTGAGATTTTTAAGATGGCAAATATGAATACAATTATGGTTTCTCTATATTAAATATCTTTAAATAGTTTGAAGATATTATTCATGTTTCAAGAAAATTAAATGTGTATGTCAACCATTTTGAAGTCACTGAACAATCATTTGGAAAAAATTCTTTATCTCAGTATCTTGTGAGCAACATTATAACACTTTAAACTTTATAGAAATTATCAAATTATTACATGGAAAGTATCTCTAATTTCCACATTAATTGATTTCAAAAGCAATAACACATAATTAATGACAAAATAATTTATTATCAGAAATCTAAGGCCATATTACGGGAAAAAATAGGGATTTTTTAACAAATTAATCCAAAGAGCAATTCACAGTTAAGTGATAAAAATGTTTGGCATTCATGCTTATAAATTAGCCAGTTTATTCTCTGAGTATCCAAGAATGTCCTATTTGAGACTTCTAATTTTCCAGTTTCTCTCAAGGCTAATGAGGAAGTATGAGCTGTTCATCAGTATTCATTTGAAATAACCCTGCTAAAATGTCACACTTGCATATGAATTCCAGTAGTGATCTCGCCCTTCTCAGAAAAGGGAGATCATTCACTTCCTCCCTTCACTTCAGGCACAGGGTCTGCTTCTGCCAGCCCGGCCTGAGAAGACTTTGGCGAGCAGCACTCTCTGTAAAGCATAGCAAGACTGCGGTCTCTGCCGGACTTCAGTCAGTCTCCTTTGATAGGACGCAGCTGTGCAGCTGCCATGATTCCTGGTCCTTCCAAACTCTAGTCCTCATTCTTGCTAAACCTTGAACTCTTTATGTTTATTCCAGTACTGGCTTGAAGGCGGAACACTTACAGTGGGAAGAAAGTCATAGATCTTCTCTTCTCTGCTTTGGGAACACAGCACCAAGTCAAGCTTTAGCACTTTAACTTTTGTTTCTTCGCATTAAAACCAAGCAGTGGGAATGAGGGCGTAGGCACAGAGAAGGAGTAAGAACTGGTATTTCTGAATCAGTGGAGCTGAAATGACAATACTCAAGTATTCACCACAGCAGCACCAGAGAGTGTTGGCAAGGAAGGAGAGAGATTAATTTGAATAGAGTAGAAGAGTTTAATTGCATTTAAATGGAGTGTATGTTCGATTGATTTTAAAAAGAAACTTTGTGTAGAGCACTGTGGCACAGGTGTGTGGTCCAGCTTCTAGGAGGCTGAAGCTGCAGGACCTCAAGCTGAAGATAAGCCTGGGCTCATGAGGGACACCACAATAGAAAAATAAATACTTGAGCTTCAATAACAGTCACAAAAAGACAAAGCACAAAATGGAAAACAATGTTTTAGAATTATTTAGGATTAGCCATTAAAATGAAGAACACTATATTGCCATAAAATTAATTTATATATAAATTAATATATATTAAATATATATACATATATACATAAAATAAGACTTAGAATATGAAACAATTATTTATCCTCCCTAAATTACTTAGGAAATGTAGAATAAAAATGTAATTATAATTTTTAAATCTTTCCAAAAACTTACAACTTCACTAAATGGAAAGGAGCCTTACATATAAAGTGCTACATAATTATTCAAATGTGGTAAATGCTGTTAAAAGATTAAGACCTGGGAGGATCCAAACAAAGGATAGAAGAAAACTATGAGGTCCACTCTTCCATTTTCTTATTGAGTGAGGAAGTGGGGGAGATATAAAAAAGTTATGAATGGGAAATTTTGAATAATATGCTGTAGAATTTGCCACCCTAAAATTTTTAGAGCCCAATACAAAATGTTTAGTGTCCCTTGATGAGCAGTAACAAGCATGCAAACAGAAGACTGTCCAATGGAGGACACAGGAAGAGCGATGTAAAGGTGTTGGCAATTAGGCATGACCTACTACAGGCTGGGGGTGACCTGGTAAGTATGGGCCTCAACAAATTATATTTTCCTGTTCACCAATATAAAACATAAAACATATATTTGGAGCAGACATGAAAAAAATAATTTAGTATTAGCAAAATAATTATATATAGAACCAAACTGTTGAGGACATTTTGAAATATGTTCAAAGATGGTGACACTGAAAACAGAAATCCAGAAGTCCTAGAAGTCATGCACACTGAGAAATGGAAGATGATGATAAGTGTTTAATAACAGATGCACGGTTCCTAGGTAGAGAAACAACTTAAATTACATCACACAAGCAGAAAAAGGTAAAGAAAGGAGCCTGGGAGAGAGCTCAGAGAAACACTAAGATTTAGAGAAAAAAAAAAAAGGCCAAGAGATTTTTGGTTTTGCTGCTTGTTTTTCTCATGGAGGAATAATATAGAACCAGGAAAACAAGAGGGAGCATCTTTGACACATTGCTTAAGTATCACTAAGAATCAGGGGCTGCACAGTCAGCCTTGAGAGCTGCTGAAGTCTGTCCCCAGGAGGTTCTGGGGACAGAACGATTCCTGCTGAGGTATGACTGCTTCAAAGTCACAACAGGGGTGGGAGACAAAGGTGTCAGAAGATGCTCTGGGGCTACATGCTGTTCCAAAAGCACCTCTGTGCTGTTTCTCCTGTGTTGCAACATCAAGACATCAAAAGCTTCTCCTGGGTAGTCTTTGCTCACACATTTTCAGTGGTGTATGTTCAGAACAGAAGACAAAGGCAGAAGCAGCATAGAAAAGAGGAGGAACAGACTGAGTGCAGGACCAGTTCCTTGGGTGGGTGCCTGTCTCTGATTCCTTAACAGCTTAGGAAATGTGACTGACCACTGAAGGGCACCAGATCCCTGTCCCTGGGCACCCAAGCAGGCTATCTTGCCCTTGACACTTGGTTGACTCACTAGGTCTGGCTTCTAAGAGCGGTGATGACAGCCACTGCCTGATGACTAAATGTCCTATTGTAGATAGGTTGCATGCTCAGCTGATGCAGATCTTGTCTGCCTGCTGGGATCTGTCTGCAGCATAGGACTGAGTTCCAGTGACCCTGGCTACTCCTAGTACTTAGATGCTGACTGGCCCCGGGGGTGCTTGAGCTGATTCCCTGACTACCTATTACCGTTTGGATAGAGGCAGGTACCCTGAGTCATCTTGGAAATGATCAGTGAATCATGTAAGAGGTCAGTTACCTGACAATAGAAAATTCAGTTGCTTAGTTCCAGGGCTTCCAGGCAGGAGTGTGAGTAGATAAGAGTGTGAGGAGTAGTTGAAAGGCTGAAATAACCCTGCAAGAGAACCTGTAAGTCCTGATCACTGGAGTTCCAGAATATTTTCTTCAGCACCAAATGCCTTAAGACCCAGGCCGACATCCAACAGTGTCATGCATAAAGTCTATCTACTGGCTACTGTAGAACAGTAAAGGAAAGATGAGCTGCTGGAGACCTGCCTTTGAAGTTATCTTTGCCTACCCATCAGACAGTAGTAAATTCTGCTCAAATAGAAATTTTCTTAAGGTTGTTATTGTTATATTTAGGGTGACCCAGAGGAGAATGTAAAAGAGTGTTGTAAAACACCATCTTCTTGACACGGCATTGCTATGGCACTCATGAACTCAGAGTACTGTAGTTACACACATAAGACATCAACAAGATCAAAAGAGTTGTATGTATGCAGGAACATGTATGAGTGTGCAGGCATACGTGTGGAGGGCAGAGGTTGACATCAGGTTTCTTCTTCATCTATTCTTGACTATTCAGTGAGATGATCTCTCACTGAATCTAGAGTTCATCAAATTGGCGAGGCCGGCTATCCAGCCAACTCTTCCTGCCTGCCTCCCAAGCAGAATGATTATGGAAGCACACAGTCACACCTGCTGTTGATAGGATACTGGAAGTCAACTCAGGTCCTCATGCTTGCACAGGGAACAATGTGCTGAGTGTCCTTACACAGTGCCGGGGTTGCTTATGAACATCAGTGAAACTAAACGGTCAAGAAACCTGCACCTGAGACTTCTCACTGTTGCTACAGTTTTTAAATTAACACTTGCACCTGTGCCTGTTATGCACGCTTTCCGGTGTTTTAGTACTTTTTGAGTTCGTTTTGAGAAAATTGTGCCTTCTTCAAAATCTTCTTGCATTTAAGTTATTTGATTTGTGAGCATACAGGTGCATATAATAGTACATCATATTTTAATTCTAAGGTTGGAAATGATGCCACCATGTCCTTTACTAAGTTCAGTCATTTCATGTCTTCTTTCTTATAGCCTAAGCATTTGCCAGTTTTGAAGAGCTTTGTAAAGAATCTGTTTTGACTTTGTTTTTTCTTAATGATTTATTATTTTATTTTCCATTTTTAGCAGAATTTTATGTTAGTACTTTTTTGTTATTCTCCCATTTCACATATTAGTAATTAGAAGTATTCTTTTCGAATATAGCCATAGATTGCCGTCTCAGAAGGGTACCTGTTACCTGTTACTTTCTATCTATTGACCTTTTGATGCTGTCCCTTTTTACTGCAAACATGTATATACCAGATTTACTTAGCTGTTCTCTAACAATATCTCTGTCATTTAAAAATGTTATTAGGAATGTGTTTAACTATCCCAACTTCATCTATATATGCTAGAGAGAGCTAAGTCCTATGTGAGATGGTCAGGACATGAGGCTTCTGCCTAAGTGTTTAAGATCAAAGCCCTTAAAAACGAGTCTGAAAGGAGCACATTTATCCTGTAGACCATGCAGGACAAAGAAAGATGTTATCTATTAAGTACTTAGTGAGTCCTCACTAGACAGACAATAACGTGATGACACCTTGATCTTGGAGTCCCATGGAACAAGATCTGTGAAAAATTAATTCAGTGTTATTTACAAACAACCACCTATACTCCAGTATTATTATCGACACACCTGAATAGAATAAGATATCCTTGGGTACCAGTAGTCCTGATTAAATGTTGTGCTCATTGTATTGGCTTGAGGTTCAAACTCCACATGGAAATGGGAATGCGGACTTCACTAGAGGCTGAGGCTCGAGGAAGTCAACAGACATGAGTAAAATCAAGCTTTACTTTGTTTTCTCTTAATTTTATAGGAAACACACAGAATAGTGATCTTCTGGCATTTTCATGCAAGAAGCAGCCTGGCTGTGGTCTCTAGATTTTGTTTTTTTTTTTTTTTTTTTTTTTTTTTTTTTTTTTTTTTTTTTTTCACTACAAGGACATTTTATTAAATGACCAAAATAGGATCTTACTTTTAAAAGTGAATACAGGTCCACCCTTTCCTATACCCAAGAATATTTTTAAAGCTAATATTATCTGTTTGCATGTCTGACATATGCAAAACATTCTTTAGGAAAGGATATTGTTACTAGAAGGAACTAAAACAAGCCAGTTTGGAATGAGTAATGGGATAATCAAGGAATAATGTAGACAAATAGTAAATTTAAGGTTAAATGTCTGATACGTATGATATGATACGCTTATTAATTTGTGATGTTAGGAAGCCCTCAGTGCTTGCAGGGTCAGTGGGAGGGGGGCATTTACTGGCCTCTGTCTCCCATGCATGGAGAGTAGTGTCAAGCCCACCTTCCTGCCCTGTACTGCCATCCTTGTTTTTTTTTTTAATTAATTTATTTATTTATTAAGGATTTCTGCCTCCTCCCCGCAACCGCCTCCCATTTCCCTCCCCCTCCCCCGATCAAGTCACCCTCCCTAATCTGCGCGAAGAGCAATCAGGGTTCCCTGACCTGTGGGAAGCCCAAGGACCGCCCACCTCTATCCAGGTCTCCTAAGGTGAGCATCCAAACTGCCTAGGCTCCCCCAAAGCCAGTACGTGCAGTAGGATCAAAAACCCTCTGCGATTGTTCTTGAGTTCTCAGTATTCCTCATTGTCCTCTATGTTCAGCCAGTCCGGATTTATCCCATGCTTTTTCAGACCCAGGCCAGCTGGCCTTGGTGAGTTCCCGATAGAACATCCCCATTGTCTCAGTGTGTGGGTGCACCCCTCGCGGTCCTGAGTTCCTTGCTCGTGCTCCGTCTCCTTCTGCTCCTGATTTGGACCTTGAGATTTCTGTCCCGTGCTCCTCTGTCTCTGTCTCCTTTCATCGCCTGATGAAGGTTAATATTCATGAGGATGCCTATGTGTTTGTCTTTGGGTTCACCTTCTTACTTAGCTTCTCTAGGAACATGCATTATAAGCCCAATGTCCTTTATTTATGGCTAGAAACCAAATATGAGTGAGTACATCCCATGTTCCTCTTTTTGGGTCTGGCTTACCTCACTCAGGATAGTGTTTTCTATTTCCATCCATTTGTATGCAAAATTCAAGAAGTCCTTGTTTTTTACTGCTGAGTAATACTCTAATATGTATATATTCCATACTTTCTTCATCCATTCTTCCGTTGAAGGGCATCTAGGTTGTTTCCAGGTTCTGGCTATTACAAACAATGCTGCCATGAACATAGTTGAGCATATACTTTTGTTGTATGATAGGGCCTCTCTTGGGTATATTCCCAAGAGTGGTATTGCTGGATCCAGGGGTAGGTTGATTCCGAATTTCCTGAGAAACCGAAACACTGCTTTCCAGAGTGGTTGCACAAGTTTGCATTCCCACCAGCAATGGGTGAGTGTCCCCCTTTCTCCACAACCTCTCCAGCAAAGGCTATCATTGGTGTTTTTTATTTTAGCCATTCTGACAGGTGTAAGATGGTATCTTAAAGTTGTCTTGATTTGCATTTCCCTGATCGCTAGGGAAGTTGAGCATGACCTTAAGTGTCTTTTGGCCATTTGAAGTTCTTCTGTTGAGAATTCTCTGTTCAGCTCAGTGCCCCATTTTATAATTGGATTGATTAGCCTTTTACGGTCTAGTTTCTTGATTTCTTTATATATTTTGGAGATCAGACCTTTGTCAGTTGCGGGGTTGGTGAAAATCTTCTCCCAGTAAGTGGGTTGCCTTTTTGTCTTAGTGACAGTGTCCTTTGCTTTACAGAAGCTTCTCAGCCTCAGGAGGTCCCATTTATTCAATGATGCCCTTAGTGTCTGTGCTGCTGGGGTTATACACAGGAAGTGGTCTCCTGTGCCCATGTGTTGTAGAGTACTTCCCACTTCCTCTTCTATCAGGTTCAGTGTGTTCGGACTGATATTGAGGTCTTTAATCCATTTGGACTTGAGTTTTGTGCATGGTGATAGATATGGATCTATTTTCATTCTTTTACAGATTGACATCCAGTTTTGCCAGCACAATTTGTTGAAAATGCTGTCTTTTTTCCATTGTATACTTTTAGCTCCTTTATCGAAAATCAGGTGCTCATAGGTTTGTGGATTAAAGTCAGGGTCTTCTATTCGATTCCATTGGTCGACTTCTCTGTTTTTATGCCAATACCAGGCTGTTTTCAATACTGTAGCTCTATAATAGAGTTTGAAGTCAGGGATGGTAATGCCTCCAGACAATCCTTTATTGTATAAGATTGTTCTGGCTATCCTGGGTTTTTTGTTCCTCCATATAAAGTTGATTATTGTCTTCTCCAGATCTGTGAAGAATTTTGATGGGATTTTGATGGGGATTGCATTGAATCTATAGATTGCTTTTGGTAGAATTGCCATTTTTACTATGTTGATCCTCCCAATCCAAGAGCAAGGGAGGTCCTTCCATTTTCTGGTGTCTTCTTCAATTTCTTTCTTCAAAGACTTATAGTTCTTGTCGAATAGGTCTTTCACTTCCTTGGTCAGGGTTACCCCTAGATATTTTATGCTATTTGTGGCTATCGTGAAAGGTGATGCTTCTCTGATTTCCCTCTCTGTTTCCTTATCCTTAGTGTAAAGGAAGGCAACTGATTTTTTGGAGTTGATCTTGTATCCTGACACATTACTAAAGGTGTTTATCAGCTGTAGGAGTTCTTTGGTAGAATTTTTGGGGTCACTTATGTATACTATCATATCATCTGCAAATAATGAAAGCTTAACTTCTTCCTTTCCAATACAAATCCCCTTGATCTCCTTATGTTGTCTTATTGCTATTGCTAGAACTTCAAGCACTATATTGAAGAGGTATGGAGAGAGTGGACATCCTTGTCGTGTTCCTGATTTTAGTGGGATGGCTTTGAGTTTTTCTCCGTTCAATTTAATGTTAGCTGTTGGCTTGCTGTAAATAGCTTTTATTATATTTAGGTAGGATCCTTGTATCCCTATTCTCTCCAAGACCTTTATCATGAAGGGGTGTTGAACTTTGTCGAATGCTTTTTCAGCATCTAATGAAATGATCATATGATTTTTTTCTTTCAGTTTATTTATATGGTGGATTACATTGATAGATTTTCGTATGTTGAACCAGCCCTGCATCTCTGGGATGAAGCCTACTTGATCATAATGGATAATTTTTCTAATGTGTTCTTGGATTCGGTTTGCCAGTATTTTGTTGAGGATTTTTGCGTCGATGTTCATGAGTGAGATTGGCCTGTAATTCTCCTTCCTGGTTGAGTCTTTGTGTGGTTTTGGTATCAAAGTAACTGTAGCTTCATAGAAGGAGTTTGGTAATGACCCTTCTGTTTCTATATTGTGGAATACATTAAGGAGTATAGGTATTAGGTCTTCTTGGAAGTTCTGGTAGAATTCCGCATTGAAACCATCTGGTCCTGGGCTTTTTTTGGTAGGGAGGTTTTTGATAACCTCTTCTAATTCTTCGCGACTAACAGGTCTGTTAAGATTGTTCACCTGGTCCTGGTTTAACTTTGGTATATGGTATTTATCTAAAAAAGTGTCCATTTCTTTTATGTTTTCCAGTTTTGTGTTATACAGGCTTTTGTAGTAAGATCTAATGATTCTCTGAATTTCCTCTGTGTCTGTGGTTATGTCCCCCTTTTCATTTCTGATCTTATTTATTTGTGTGTTCTCTCTCTGTCGTTTAATTAGTTTGGATAGGGGTTTGTCGATCTTGTTGACTTTCTCCAAGAACCAGCTTTTTGTTTCATTGATTCTTTGGACTGTTTTCTGTGTTTCTATTTTGTTGATTTCGGCCCTCAGTTTTATTATTTCCAATCTTCTACTTCTCCTGGGCGCGTCTGCTTCTTTTTTTTCTAGAGCTTTCAGGTGTGTTGTTAAGTCCCTAATGTATGCATTTTCCGTTTTCTTTAAGTGGGCACTTATTGCTATGAACTTTCCTCTTAGCACTGCTTTCATTGTGTCCCATAGGTTTGAGTATGTTGTCTCTTTATTTTCATTAAATTCAAGGAAGACTTTAATTTCTTTCTTAATTTCTTCCTTGACCCAGGTGTGGTTCAGTAGTTGACTGTTCAGTTTCCATGAGTTTGTCGGCTTTCTGTGGGTAGCATTGTTGTTGCCTTCTAACTTTAATCCATGGTGATCAGATAGGACACAGGTGGACACTGATATTTTTTTGTATCTGTGGAGGTTTCCTTTGTTTCCAAGTATGTGGTCAATTTTTGAGAAGGTTCCATGAGCTGCAGAGAAGAAGGTATATTCTTTCCTATTTGGGTGGAATGTTCTATAGATGTCTGTTAAGTCCATTTGCTTCATTACCTCCAATAATTCTCTTAATTCTCTATTAGGTTTCTGTCTGATTGACCTGTCCCTTGTAGAGAGAGGTGTGTTGAAGTCTCCTACTACTAGTGTATGTGGTTTGATGTCTGCTTTGAGTTCTAGTAATATTTCTTTTACATAAGTAGGTGCTTTTATATTGGGGGCGTAGATATTCAGAATTGAGACGTCATCCTGATGAATTGTTCCTGTTATGAGTATAAAGTGACCATCTCGGTCTCTTCTGATTGATTTTAGTTTGAAGTCAGTTTTGTTAGAAATTAATATGGCCACACCTGCTTTTTTCTTAGGACCATTTGCTTGAAACACCTTTTCCCAACCCTTTACTCTGAGTAGGTGCCTGTCTTTGTGGTTGAGATGTGTTTCTTGCAAACAGCAGAATGTTGGATCCTGTTTTCGTATCCAATCTCTTAGCCTGTGCCTTTTTATAGGTGAATTGAGCCCATTAATATTAAGTGATATTAATGACCAGTGGTTGTTTACTCCGGTTATTCTTATTGCTTTTGGTTGTAGAGATTGTGTGTCTCCCTTCTTTGAGATGTGCTGGTGAAGGGTCACTAGATGCCTGGGTTATTGTAGGCAGTGTTGGCAGTGTTGGATTCCTTGGGTTGTGATATTCCTTCTATTACTTTCTGTAGGGCTGGATTTGTGGCTACGTATTGTTTAAATTTATTCTTATCCTGGAATGTCTTGATTTCTCCATTTATAGTGAACGAAAGCTTGGCTGGGTATAGTAGTCTGGGCTTGCATCCATGGTCTCTTAGCTTCTGCAGAACATCTATCCAGGACCTTCTTGCTTTCATAGTTTCCATAGAGAAGTCAGGTGTAAGTCTGATCGGTTTACCTTTATAAGTTACTTGCCCTTTTTCCTTTGCAGCTCTTAATATTCTTTCTTTAACCTGTATATTTTGTGTTTTGATTATTATATGGCGAGGAGATGTTTTTCTTTGATCCAGTCTGTTTGGTGTTCTGTATGCTTCTTGAATATTTAAATGAATATCTTTCTTTAAGTTGGGAAAGTTTTCTTCCATAATTTTGTTGAATATATTTTCTGGGCCTTTGAGCTGTGACTCTTCTCCTTCATCTATACCTATTATTCTTAAGTTTGGTTTTTTTATTGTGTCCCATATTTCCTGAATGTTTTGTGTTGAGGATTTGTTGGTTTTGCTGTTTTCTTTGATCTGTTCGTTTATTTTCTCTATGGTGTCTTCAGCATCTGAGATTCTTTCTTCTATCTCTTGTATTCTATTGATTATGCTTGTTTCTGTAGACTCTGCTCGTTGAGCTAGATTTTCCATATCCGGCTGGTCCTCAGTTTGTATTTTCTTCCTTGCCTTCATTTCAGTTTTCAATTCTTGAACTGTTTCCATTACCTGTTTGATCGTTTTATCTTGGTTTCCCAGGGTATCATGTACATATTTACTCATTTCTTCAAACTTTTTGTTATACTTCTCATCCATTTCTATAAGGGCATTTTTTACATGTTGTTTAAGGGACTCTATTGCGTTCATAAAGTCAATTTTTTCCACTTCTTCTGTGTTAGATTGTTCAAATACCTCTGTTGTAAGATCCTTGGGTTTTGGTGTTTTCATGTTGTTTTTCAGATTATTGGGTGAGTTCTTGCCTTGGCGTCTGCCCATCTCCTCCTATTAATCCTATCTAATAGGTCTTTTAAAAACCGGATCAGGTTTCCCTGCTGGCCGAGGGCTCCGCTTACAAAATGCCCTCGCTCTGTTTCCTGGTTTCTGCCGCAGGCCAAGAACCCTCTCACCCCTCCGAAGTGTCTTCCGGACAGGACCAGGCTCCCCGTTTGCCAGTGACCTGGCCAAACAAAGGCCTACCTCTTTGCTTTGATTGTAGTAGGGCGATCTGTTCTCCTTATTGCCCGCCTGACTCTGCTGCTTGCGTCTGCTGCCGCGCTGGACTCCCAAAGCCTCGTCCTGAATGCGGTGTCGCTCCGCCGCGTCTGGCCGCCGGCGCTCCGCCGCGTCTGGCCGCCGGCGCTCCGCCGCGTCTGGCCGCCGGCGCTCCGCCGCGTCTGGCCGCCGGCGCTCCGCCGCGTCTGGCCGCCGGCGCTCCGCCGCGTCTGGCCGCCGGCGCTCCGCCGCGTCTGGCCGCCGGCGCTCCGCCGCGTCTGGCCGCCGGCGCTCCGCCGCGTCTGGCCGCCGGCGCTCCGCCGCGTCTGGCCGCCGGCGCTCCGCCGCGTCTGGCCGCCGGCGCTCCGCCGCGTCTGGCCGCCGGCGCTCCGCCGCGTCTGGCCGCCGGCGCTCCGCCGCGTCTGGCCGCCGGCGCTCCGCCGCGTCTGGCCGCCGGCGCTCCGCCGCGTCTGGCCGCCGGCGCTCCGCCGCGTCTGGCCGCCGGCGCTCCGCCGCGGGTCTCTAGATTTTGATATATCAGTGGCACATTAGTGGGATGTGCAGAACGATCTCGATGAAGGTGTTTGCTGACAAACCATAGCGGCTACAGGGTAAATGTTAGATCACATAAAAAGATGATGTGACACCTCATTATGTATGTATGAGTAAGTAAGGGGCATTTTTAAAATAAAGAACAAGAATGTAGATTCAGTACTTTCAAAACTGCATTCAAGAGGCTTCATACGGATACTAATTTAAGTGGACAAAGAAACAAACAAAAAACTTTAGCAAACAAAAGATTCTTACAAATGTTCAGTAATTAGTTACAGAATTCATCACAACAGCAAACTTTTTTTTTTTTATTTAGTAAATAGCTTATTTGGGTCCAAGTGGTGGCGCACACTTTTAATCCTGCACTCTGAAGACAGAGGCAGGCGGGTCTCTGTGAGTTTGAGGTCAGCCTGGTGTACAAGAGCTAATTCTAGGACAGGCTCCAAAGGTACAGAGAAACCCTGTCTCAAAAACAAAAACAAACAAACAAACAAAAGTTTATTTGAAAAACAAAGTCAACATCCTGAAGAGCAGGGACTTTAGAGGTCAAAATCTTACTATCTAACCACAGGTGTGTGTGTGTGTGTGTGTGTGTGTGTGTGTGTGTGTGTGTGTGTGTGTGTGTGTTAACCAGGCTTGAGACAGTTTTCTGGAAGATACTGAAGTCAGGAGCTACTGGCTAGCTGGACTCATGTGTATATCTGCATCTTTGTCCCAGGAACCAGTAAAAAACTCCTGTTCTTCTGAATGAGGCAAATTCTCCAGCTTTGTATGGATGATTTTCACTCTTCATCCTCCCCTTCTCTGTTACATATCGCCACTATCACTTGGCCCCGAAAGGCATCCTACTTATATAGGGTCTTCCCCTTAGCCAGACCATTCTCCCAATCTGTCCTAAACCCAGGTAGCATTTGCTTGCTGCTGATCCTTCGTGAATAACAGTCAAAAGTAACTTTTGCTACTTAATTGCACTGCTGCTGACTATGAATAAAGTCTTAATTTGTTAACTTCAACCTCTTTCTGTCCTAATTAATGACATTCATGTCTGGAAACTGGTATCACCATGGAGTCAAATGAAATAGGAGTGAGCTAATGAATGAGCAGAGAGGGAGAAGTGTCCTATGATCTATTAATATGAGATTTTTTTTTATTTTTGGTTTTTCGAGACAGGGTTTCTCTGTGGTTTTGGAGCCTGTCCTGGAACTAGCTCTTGTAGACCAGGCTGGTCTCAAACTCACAGAGATCCGCCTGCCTCTGCCTCCCAAGTGCTGGGATTAAAGGTGTGCGCCACCACCGCCCGGCTTAATATGAGATTGTGGAACAAACAGAATATATTAGAACTATGTGGGGTCAGTAGGCATAATGTCACCTCTGAGGAGAGGAAGGTTAAGAAATATATAGAGACAGACATTGCTATGATTTGGTGTCAAATCACTAGGATGTAAGGAAACAGAAGGTATGTAGGCATGCATTTGCATATGCAATATGCAGTATTATTACATGGAATTTTTACTTTTAGCAATGACTCAATAAATACCCTTCACTAAGAATACTTATATGGAACCATGCTTATAAAATCAGTTTCAACTTTGCTGATATCATATTAGCTTTAATGACTAGGAATGGCCAAAATATGGATTTTACATGACTAAAAAACATTGCAATTTCTAACTGTACTTTAGAATCCTATGATTATTATCATATGTGAATAATGCTGACATTATAAAATGTAATTTTATGTCTATCATTTCTTTTGTTTCATCAAGTTCTTAGAAATTTATCAGAAGTATACAGTTTCTTTTGGGAATTATATTACTATTAAATATGCAAAACAGTTATTTAAATTCTCACATCCATAATTTATATGAACTATGTTTTTTCTTCTAGGTAGGTAAAGAATACTTATGACCATTTCCTCCAAAATATATAGAAAATTGCTAAGTATTTGACTTATAAAAGAAAATACCTTAATTTATACTTTACTGTGTATTAGAAGGATGAAGAAAAAGACTACTTTGCAATTATATGTAGAAACCATGACAGGCATTGAAGGAAAAAGTTAATTCATGAAAGTGTGCATGAAATGCAATCATTATTCTATACCTGTGATCAAATATTCTTAAGAAATTATGCCACAAAATGTACATTTCAAGTACTTTAGTTTCAACTTCCGCAGTGTTAAAAGGTTTTAAAGTGCCTTAACGCAAAATGGCAAATGACATACTTTAGAGAAAATCAATATTTTTTGCATTTGGTACTAAAAGGGAACACTTTTGTGTGTCATTGTTGGGAGACTTGCTGTTACAGAGGAAGCCAATTGTATTTTTAAACAATTTCTTCAAAGTTTTAATCATAATCATACTTCACCATAGGCAAATTGCATCCTAAATAGTTGGCAAAGAATGATGAGAGCACAATAGCACAATGCCTTTTAGTATAGCATCCAATATCTAAAATAATTTCTCTAAGTTCTAAACAAATATTAGTTCAGCATGATCCTTAATTGTCTGTCCACGGTGCTTTGAGTAGGTCTTTAGCTTCTCAGTTTATAAATTTCATCATGTTTTGAATAACATATTGGGACTGTTTCTCTTCCTTTTCCTCGATGGATACACTACTATTTGTAGATTAGCACATTGACCATGATTTTTCCAGTACAGCTACTAAAAATGGTTGGTTTTATTTAAATTTATATTACAAAATAAGAGTTACAAAACATGTAGGGCAATTCCTACATATCTAGTCTTGATGTTTGGATGGGAGGTCATAGATCAGTATCTGTTAAGCTGAAGAAATTTTCTGCTGGACAAACCAAAAACAACAAAAAATGATCATCTAACGAGAGTTACTTGTAAGAGAAAGGAAATGCGATCATCAGTGGTCTGTGTGTCATGTAGAGATATTTCAAAATCACTTGACATACTCATGATCATGAGCAATCATGACTCAAGAATTGAAAATCTTCCAAAATATTGATGATAAAGACCAAAATTTTCATCTCTAAAAACTCAGGAAGTACTGTGCTCAGAATATTTCTCCTGATCTATCTATCTACAGGTAGTTTTAACTAAGTAAAAATCTAAAAATGTCATTGGGGAAGGTAGGGAGTTTCAGACAGACAGCTACATGGGAACTTTATAGCCTTTCTAAGATAGAACGTTCACCTTGGGACTATAACACAGATACATGGACAGGACCATTAGTTTTTATTTTAATCTGTTTTTAATAAATATATCTTTTATTTTTGAGCTTCTGACATTAATATACCCCCTTCCCTTTCCTCAGTCTAAACCCTTCCATACAATCCTCCTTTTTTTATTCAAATGCATGGCCTTCTTTTTCGTTAATTGCTATTATGTGCCATATGTATATCAGGGACACTAATTGCTATTTGTGTCAATAAAAGGGACCTCATACCACCTTTTCTCCCTTCCTTTCAACTCCCTCCCTGATTTTCCCTATATTCCTCACCTAGCTTGTAGTAATTCTATTTTGTTCTTAGCATTATTACCTTAAGAAGGCTGTTATGTGTGCCATTTGTGATAAAGCAAGGGAATAACTGTGGGATGTGCTCCACTTTCTATTTTTGGATAACAAATTGCTATGGATTGTCCTTTGATTAAAATGTGCATCCAGGAATGGTACAAACTGAGAGGCCAAAGTATAGGACAATAAAAAGGATGCTAAGTCAAATAACTGTGTTTTAAGAACTAACATTTGCATGGTTACAAAGAAGTTCAGAAATAATTTAAATTATTAAAAAAATATAACAAAAAGAAAAGAAAACCTCAGAGTAAGTAGTTAGTTTAAGGAGTTGTCTGTTTGTTTACTTCTTGTACATTGAATTGTACAGATGGAGATTTTCTAGCAAAGTTAAGTTTTGCATGGTAAAGACCGGGTTTTCTGTCCCATAATAATTCAATAAATATGCATTTGTTCGATTGTTTTACTATTTGAACAATTATATTTTTCCAGCTCTATTGTTTTATGATGCACTTAGAAAAAGACTAAACAATGTATAGAACCTTTTGTATTTAAGAAAAATCTATAGTGGGCCACATACACATAGGGATTCAGAGGTTCAGTAAATTACAGTTGTTGAAGAACTTTGAAGTCTGATCCTTGTTTGAGAATCCATGTGGATGAATGGTTTCCAGGCAATGGGAGAAGAAAATTCTCAAATAGAAAAGGACTATGAAATGTTGCCCAAGTTGGGCAAAAAGGAAGATAACAATGAAGATGTGAAGAATAGAAGTAAGAAATATACAATAAGAAAATAAGAATAAATTTTCTCTCTGTTAATTATATGGGATTGGTGTGGGTATTTGCAAAGATTATTTCAGAAAATAATTCCTTTTATTTTTGAGAAACTCTAAAAGGGTTGAGAATGTTTATTAGATCCATATATTTTTTACTCACAGTTGCTAGTCTTCACAGCCACAAGCATTTTTGGGTCTAAAAATAGCCATTGTTTATGTACCTCAAGGAAGAAATTGAAATGAACATCCATTATCAGCTAATATGTATTAATCAACAGCTGTGTGCTTGGCAGTGTAAGAGCATGCATTGGCATATGATTTAGCAGCAAAGCTAATCCCCTTCTAGTGCATAAATGGAATAATGGAGCAAGACTGTATCTGCCAGCACCCTAGTGGCTTCACGAAAATGTCTTCTTAGTATTTATTGAGCACCAGCCATGTGTGATGCCACAAAGAGAACTGAACATGGAAAGGTACCAGAGCAAATGGAGGTGTTTCATTATCCAAGAGAGACAGACAGACAGAGAGAGAGAGAGAGAGGGAGGGAGGGAGGGAGGGAGGGAGGGAGGGAGGGAGAGAAAGAGAGAGAGAGAGAATTTCTAAAAAGGTAATGCACATTACCAATATTTCCTTTAGCTAATAAAACTGTTCCAAGGGATTCTAGGAGGCAAACATTAAATGAAACTATCCTGTATTTTTTTGAGGTATAGTTAAGATCATACGTTTTGCAAGTATAAAATAGAGATGATATCCAGCAAGCATTTTTTTTAAGTTCCATTCATCAAGTTTTAGATGATGAGAACTTCTACAAAACTCAATATACTACAGATAGACTATTATCTCTGTACCTGAGAGGATAACAAAACTTGGAAAAGCAAAGCCTGCCTTAGGACTCTTGGTGTTCAGCTGCTACTCTGCCACAAGGTCAGAGGTGCTGTGGCAACCTAGAGGTGACTGGAGAACATACCCCACAGGTTGCTACTTTCAAATTATTGGATAGAAACACCAAGGGGTGGTACAATCTCTCCCTCCTCCCTTTCTTCAGCAAGACTCACAGATATCAGCACAGTGCTGGTCTGTAGATTTCTGTCTCTGCTTCCATCAGTTACTGAATAGAGTGTCTATGATGGCAGTTAGGGAAGTCACTAATTTGCTTACAGTAGATGGCCAGTTCAGTCATCCTTTCCACTATTGCTAGGAGTCCTAGTTGGGGGTCATCCTTGTTGGTTCCAGGGTTTTCCCTGGCACCAGGTTTCTCCCTAACCCCAAAAGATGTCCCTCACATTAAGAAATCTCTTTTCTTACTCTCCCCCTCCAACTGGCCTTCAACGTGCCTCCTGCAATCAGCCTGTCCAACCAACACCCTCTAGTTTCCAACATTCCAACCCCACCCCCAGTTTACCCATGAGATCTTTTCTACTTCCTATTCCAAAGGAAATCCATGCATCCGTCTTTGGTACCTCCTTGTTATGTAGCTTCTCCAGGTTATGGATTGTAGGTTGTTTATCCTGTACTCTATTCCCCATGCTGGCCCCTCCTCGACATAAGGGGATGAGATCAGTCCTGCCTCAACTTGATGTGCCATGCTTTGTGCAAGCCGATGAGAGGCCTGCCCCTTTTTGAATGGAGATGGAGGAGAGTGGATGGGGATGGGGTAGATGAGAAATGGGAGGAGCAAGAAGATAAGGGAGGGGAAACTGGTTGGTATGTAAAATAAATGAAAAATATGTAATTTAAATAAAAAAACAGAAAAAAGAAAACCCAAGGGGATGGTCAACAGAATCTTAGACCTAAAATAAGCAATGAAAGTACAATATATGTCTGATCGTTAAATAATCACAGCACTCTGCATATTGATAGTTTGTAGAACAAGCACAGTCTATAATTTTCTAATGGCTCATTATAATATATCAATGATTATTTATCTTTACAATGCTACTTATAAGGAAAGTCATGATAATGAATATTTGCTAAAATTTATAATTCCCTTGGCACTTAATAGGAAGTTCTCAAATTAATCCCTTACTTAACTAAGGGATTTATTTCACAATGATAGAATTTGATAATATATTCTCTTCTCTTTTCCATAAAGGCCATTTTCTATAAATATTTAAAAGTCAATATGACCTATATGACTCAAATTTTGATTGCAAATTGGTTGCCTATGACTCTATAGGCCTTGTGCAAAAGGCATGAGATTATGAATGGACAAAGCAGCCACTTCATTTCTCTAGAAGGAAAAAATTTATCAGCTAAGTGGATGAGGATGAATTAAGGAATATTGGTAGCTTCTCCTATAGGTTAGCTATAATATTTAAATGAAAATCCCCAGAAGCATTGCCAGAGAGATTAACTTCTGAAATGCTCATATCAAGATTCTTAATGTTTTATGTAAGTAGTTTATTCAATATTATAAGTCAATGGTCAGAGAAATCATTTTGTATCACCGATATTTCTGCAAGTATATGCTTATACATCTGTATATCATTTTGGTGCATGAAAGTTTAGCAAGTAAAGTCTACCACCATGTAGTAACTTTCAACAATAAATAACAACACAACATAAGATTAGATATTATCCTGCTATCATGTAATAGAAAGAGAAAAATAAAGGAAAAATATGCAACTCAGGTAGCTTTAATAACCACAAAGATAGAAGAGTTTCTACAGGAATAAGTAAGCTTCCAGCAACTATCTATAAATGTTTGTTCCCAGTCGGATGTTGGTATTGACTGAGTATCACAAGTGTAAGATCATATCATTTGAGAAAGTATTTGTAATGAAGATAGTATATGTCAGTGATTAATAACTAATATTTTGAATAGGGATAAACAGGTAAGAATGACATTGCCTTATTAGAAAGGAGAATGATGAGTAAATTCTTTTGTAGAATGTATGCATAAAGAAATGACCATTTCATACTACATGGACGTGACTGAGGTAGGAAGTCATACAGCCCTCAACGTTGCTAACCCTGTTACACAACACTAACAGCTCAAGATTTAGGCCACAACAATTTCTCTAGCCACCAACTATTTGCATGTTTGAGATGGAGAGATGTGTGTATATGTGACTGTTCCTACGAGTGGGCATCATGATTTAGTTGAGCCACTGATAAAATTATTCAAAAATTAAACAACAAATATGTAAAGAGAATTATGAAAAATGCATCTGAACCCTCTATAGGAAGCATGAACAGTTAATGAAGGAAAAGGGTAATTATTCTGCTCATAAGAAATCAGTACCAGGGCCGGGCGGTGGTGGAGCACACCTTTAATCCCAGCACTCGGGAGGCAGAGGCAGGTGGATATCTGTGAGTTTGAGGCCAGCCTGGTCTACAAGAGCTAGTTCCAGGACAGGAACCAAAAAGCTACGGAAAAACCCTATCTCGAAAATCAAAAAAAAAAAAAAAAAAACAAGAAATCAGTACCAGTATTTTTTACAATTTTCACTAATAGCAAGCGTAAAATGTAACCAATAATTAAAATTCAAGGGAGTTGCTGCAGCATTGCTTTATTTGCCCGTTTTAATAATTTAATCTGCAACACCCTCCTCATGACTCTATGCCAGAAATTCTCAAAACTTCTTACACCTTGACCCTGACAGAATTGATTCAGTTTGGAAAAATACACATTTGTGACAAGTTTACAAACAGCACACTTCCTCTCTATGCTTTATGATCCAGGAAAAGTCAGTTAATCCTAACATGAGTCCTCTTGTCTTAGATAATATTGTCTAGGATTATTACAACATTCATTCATATCAATCAATTACAGAATGGCTTTGCCCGGAGTGCCTTGAGCCCTCACGCAGATATTATTGAGAATGACAAGATTTACAAACTATTGAGAGGAAATTGAAATCCACATTTCTTTAATCATTAATCTCAATCACTTAAGCCTGTAATTTTAGTTAGTAAAAACATGTTGGTGTTCCAAAATTTAAATATTTTCTAACTATCTACTCTATACATAAATTTCCACCTGTCTATGGTAATTATCAGTTCTTTTTTTTCTCCAAGGCACTACAGTTGTAAATAACACATAGGTGAATATATAACCAAAAGACAAATAAGAATGTATTCTAATATGAAGGAAAACTGCAGAAAAATACCAGAATACAAAGACTGTATGGGGTAAGGGACAATTCCATAGGCATACACTATGGTGTTGGGCAGTGATTCCAGTTTTCGACCCCACAAACTAAAAAAGGAGAATATATGAAATTTCAAATGAGGGCAAAAAAATAATAGTCCAAACAAATGACAGCACCAACAATTAATGACAGAAGAAAAAAAATACTGAAAGAATGTGACCTTTCAAGGAGACCATCATTTGGTGACATACTTTACTTACTATATATTTATATTAAAATTTTATATATTTAATAAAGCTAACTTTCCAAAATATTACATTAGACAAAATAGCTGCCAAACGATTACAGGCAATAGAATTGACAAACTTGGATATAAAGACATACGCGCCACTGTCTTCCAAAAGTTAAAAAATCCATCTATAAAAGAAATTTTCAAAAATGTAAGTAATATCTATAGATAATTGCTAGAATACTTTACAAAACAAGATATTATAGCTATAAATTTTCTGAATCCTTGAAAATCACAAGCACAAAAAAGCATGTCATATGACTCATCAAGCACTAGAAATGAAGGAGAACCTAGAGCACAGAATACAGTGTAAAAATCCCAGTCATCTGTGTGGATGAGGAACATGAAAATGTAAATGCTTCTGGAGAATAGAGACACTTTGGAAGAAACTGTGAACTTCACAACACATTTCTCATCAGGAACAATTCAGGTGCAAAGATGAAGCCAAACTCTTAAAGCATCATGTGAAATAAAACTGTCAACCTAGAATACTTTGAATAGCAAAAGAAAAAAAAAGCCTTAAAATGCAGACAAAATGTAGAGTTCTTTCACATATAAATGCTGAACATACTTATCAGACCATACAGCAAGAAATGGAAAGAATAATCTTCGCGAAAACGAAAAATGATATCAGAGGGAAATGTAGTTCTATATAAAGAACAAAGAACAGCTTAGTTTATTTCCAAAAATGCTTTTCTAAATATCTTATATCCATAAGAAGATGAAAGGAGAGAAAAGAAAGGGGGAAATGAGAGAGGGAATGAAGAAAAAGAAAAGTGTCACTGCCAAGCTCCCTTCATATATCAAAATTAGGATAGTTCAAATACTTGGAAATTGGCAACCTACACTATGAAACTTAAAACATTACAAACTATTTAACTTTAATTATAACATGTCTTCTATCTGAGACCATAAGCAAAATTCATAACAGAAAACAGTGATACAATCATCAACTGGATCTTACTAAGATTAAAATTTCTGTTCTTCAAAAGAAAAGATTTGACACACTGGGATCAACTATTTCAAAGGACATATCTAGTTGAGGACTCGTATCCAGAAACAGGGTAAGAATTCAAGACTGGTTGTGAGAAAAACAACAACAACAACAACAACAACAACTTATACCTCACATGCTGACTATAAAGATCTGCAGATGGTTTGAAAGCACGTGAGAATGTGCTCTGCTCTGTCAGTAATTTCTCAGTAGAGATCAAGTAAATACTCACTGAAGTCATGAAGTCTATGTAGTGGGAAGGCTCAAGTTAAAAATAAAGATCATATCTATTATCAAGTATCAGTGATAAAAAGGAGATACTTTTTGTCTATCTGTCCATCTCTCCATCCATCATCTATCTATCTATCTATCTATCTATCTATCTATCTATCTATCTATCTATCTATCTATCTATCTATCTTCTATCTATCTATCCATATAGATATATCTTTATAAAGATAGATAGAATTGATATAAATAGATAGGTATGAAATATCTATTGATAGATATAAAATTCGTGATAGAAATACAAAAGAGCACAACTACTTTAGAAATTTTACAATTTTGGCAGTGTCTTCAGATATGATTTACATACTCAAATAAAAGGTCATTATTGATAAATGGATGTCTTTGTTTTTACAAAAACTTTCAAATTGATGATTACAGAATTTTTGTATACATCTTCAAAATTTACAATAAAACAAAACAAAAACAATGGTTCATTAACAAGTCAATGATGAAAACCACAGTGCTTCAGGCTTGCTGAGCAATGTCACTCACAGTAAACAGGAGCCTCTTGTTTGTGTGAAAGTAGTTGGAGGCGTCTCCAAACACTTACATGAAGTGAATTGTCAGGCTTCTCTCAAAACACAATACAAGCTGCCAAATTTTATTTAGGCAGAATTTGAGGATAGGCAAAATCAGACATAATTACAAAAACAGAGCTATAATTACTTGGGGGTTTTGGATAAGCTAGAGAGGCTAGGAGTCAAAAATGGGGGAGGAGAAGAGTGGGAGGAGGGAGAAGGAAATGGGAGGCTGGGAGGAGGTGGGAATTTCTTTTTTTTTCTTTCAATAAAAAAAAGAAAAAGAAAAAAAATAACAAAAAGAACCTTTGAGCAGAAAAAGTTGAAGATAGAGAATTTTTTCATTATCATGATTATACTGATTGTTGGAGTAGTATACACTTGTAAAAGTATCAAATTACAGCAATATTTATGTGCAAATTTACTTTAATAAAGCTGTTAAAATTAAGATAGTATTAACAACCAACCAAGTTAAAAGGTATGCATTAAAAATTTGAAAGTTAGTAATCTCAAGTATAACATTTAATTTTTCTTTGGTAGATTTGAATTATCACCATGATTCTGAAGTTACAGTTATACCAGTTTGAAGTGGAATATATTAAAGATAAAAAAAGAGAAGTTCAAGCGAGGAAGCAAATTACGTATTTGTCATTAGGCAATGTGAGCTGTAACTCAGGTATCTTCAGTGTATTTCTCTATAAAGTTTTCTCTTTAGTTTGGGATCTATTTTTTTAAAAAATAATGCTTGAAGTATTAGAAGAAACTCCTCATTACTAATTAAGAACAGAGCTTTGCTAGGCTTAGAAGGTCACTCAGTGGATAAAGATATTATTTGTGGCATAATAATCTATTTCTCATTCCTAGAATGCACACAAATGCAACATACTGGCAAGTGTCTGCATTCCAGGTGTTCCTATAGGAAGATGGAGGATGGATATGGAAGAATTACCAGAAGCTAAAAGTCCAGCTAGCCTGGCAACCAGATGGAGACTGGCAAGTGTCTGTATTCGACGGGTTCCTATAGGGAGATGGGGGATGGAAATGGAAAAATTACCAGAAGCTGAAAGTCCAGCTAGCCTGGCAAAGAAACGGAGACTAACAAGAAACCATGTCTCAAACAAGGAGGGAAGTAAACACCAATAGAGAACAATATCAGATTGTCCTCTGATATCCACATCTATATAATGTCATGCATTCATCTATATTTATACAATAAATATATGAGAACAGACAGATTTTTTATTTCTTTTTAATGAAGTTTACACCTACCAAATATTAAAATCAAGGTGAACCAATGACAAAGAAAAACAAGAAAATAAATATATTTAGGAATAGCCATTTATTCATTTTGAACCTCACCTCAGAAATCTTGATTTCAGATGTGAAAGTCTATAGTTAATTTAGCCAGGGCTCCTCAAGATGCCATTCGCATCTACAAAATTTCTTTCAAAAGGTGGGAAGCATATTTATATAATCCTAAAACCTGACTTATTTCATCAGTTAATGGGGAGACATGCAAATACAACTATAATGGGGCAAATTATTGCATTAAGTAATTCTGTGGCTAGAGTCATCTGTATCTCTGCTAAGAACATTAAAAATATAACAGTAAAGCAACAGCATCAGAAGAAAACCTTTGGGCACAGAAGATCGACAGAACACTGAATAAATAGGGCATGTCCACAGGGATTTATATGCTGGCAAATCTCTCCACTGAGCTCCCATGAGACGCATATAATAGAAGACTGGAACTTGGTGGAAGGTAATAAAACAAACTTCACATCTCACATGATACTTCATTCTATAAATGAGAACAGTTATGTAATTACAGGAAGATGCAAAACTTAATAAAATGCTGAAACATACTGCATTTCCTCTGCTTTTAAAACCTCTGTGTGTATATGCATATGTGCATGCATATAAGTGTGCAAATGCAAGACTGTGTGTGTGCAAATGCATGTGGTAAGCATGTCATAGTACATGCATAGATCAGAGAACAACTTCTTACAATTGTTCTTTCTTCTCACCCTTTGAGGCAGTTCCCAGTGTTTCTGCTCTCCTGCCATATATCCCAAGCTAGCTGGCCTATAAGCTTCTGGGTGATGCTCATGTCTCACCTCCCCTCCTTGCCATAAGAGTGCTGGGGAAACAGACACACGCTCCTGCACCTGCGTCTTGATGTGGATTGTGGGAACCAAACTCCTGTTGTAAGGTTAACACAGCAAGTGTTTTTACCCAGTGAGTATTCTCCCAGGACATTTGGTACTATTTTTTATTAATGTGCTTTTGTGTGACAATTTTATGACATTTAGTCTCACTGAAATAGGTTAGGTATGTAGGAGCACTGTCTACTTAAGAGTTCAATGGTCTCTATGCCTTTAACAAAATAGTAAAATACAAGTATTATTAGAACAATGGGGAAGCTGATGGATCATAACTATCATTAATTAGAAGTCTTTCCAGGAATTATATAAAGTAGAAATATTTTACGGAAAAACTAAAATATCAGTCAAAGGCATGATAGCTCTTTACCTTTTGGGATTTAAGCGAAGTGGATCCTGGCACTATGAAATCAGAGCATTAAATATGGAAGTCTGAAGTTTGTATTATTTTTTTAAATGAGAAAGAAAGATAAAGGACTTAATGTTGGCAGGTACAGAGGTAGGAGGCATCAGGGAGAGGATGGGAGATAGAAATATATGTGATCAAAATATATTGTGAACCTTTTCAATAAAAATCAATTAATATTGAACAAACAAACAAAAAGAATGGAAATTAACTAGGAGTGAAGTACATGCCTATAGTCCAAGCACTTAGATAGTTCTATGCTGTATTAACTACTCTACAGCAGTAATTCTACAGACAAGTCATCATATATGTACGTCTCTGTCTAAATTCTCAGCAACTTCAATATTTTTAAGTTATGAAAAGCAGAAGTACTGGGATTTTGATGTGGATGGCATTGAATCCATAATTGCGTTTTGTAAGATTGTCATTTTTATTATGTTGATTATACCTATCCAAGAGCTTAGGATATCTTTCCATTTTCTGGTATCTTCTTCAATTTCTTTCTTCAAAGACTTAATGTTCGTGTTGAATAGGTCTTTCACTTGTTTGGTTAGAGTTACCCCAAGATATTTTATGTTATTTGTGGCTATGGTGAAAGGTGATGTTTCTCTAATTTCTTTCTCAACTTTTTTATAATTTGTATATAGGAGGGCAATTGACTTGTTTGAGTTGAGTTGATCTTCTCTCCTACCACATTAATGAAGGTATTTATTAGCTGAAGTTTCCTAAGTAGAGTCTTTGGGGTCACTTGTGTATACTATCATATTTATCTGCAAATAGCGAGTTTGACTTCATTCTTTCCAATTTGAATCCCCTTGATCTCCTTTTGTTGTCTTATTGATCTAGCCAGAACTTCAAGATCTATGTCGAATAGATATGGAGAGAGTGGGCAGCCTTGTATTGTTCCTGATTTTAGTGGAATCACTTTGAGTTTCTTTCCATTCATTTTGATGGTGACTGTCAGCTTGCTGTATATTGCTTTTATAATATTTAGATATGTTCCTTGTATCCCTGATTTCTCTAACCTTTATCATGAAGGGGCATTGGATTTTATCGAATACTTTTTAAGCATCTAATGAGAGAATCACATGGTTTTTCTTTCAGTTTATTTATTTGGTGGGTTACATTGATAGATTTTTTTTTTATGTTGAACCAATCCTGAATCACTGAGACGATGCTGACTTGGTCATGGTGGATGAATTTTTTGATGTGTTATGGATTCTATTTGCTGGTATTTTGTTGCATATTTTTGCATCTGTGTTCATGAGATTGGTCTGTAATTTCCTTTTTTGGTTGAGTCTTTGTGTTTTTTGGTACCAGGGTAACTGTAGGCTCATAAAAAGAGTTTGGTAATATTCCTTTTATTTCTATTCTGTGGAAAACTTTGAGGAGTGGTTTTTTTCTTTAATTATATATATATAATTAGTAATAAGAAGAAAGACAAAGATGAAATAAAAGCATTTCAGAGATTAGCTATTCCTGATAATCAAAAACCTATTTTCAGATGTCAAAATTTGGTCATAGTTTGGGAATGTGTTCACATGCTCCATCATGTATGAAGAGCCACACACAAGATTTGAAATTTACAAATGCTGTTCATTTCCAAACAAAGGCCTTATTTCCTGGATAAAAGTATTATAAAAAATATGCACACTTTATTTAGATTTTTATTACTTAATAAAGGTACTTGGAGCTCAAAAAAAACAGAAGTACTAAAATTCATGATTTGAATTATGCAATGATACTAGCTTTGTGAAAATGACATTAAAGTTTCAGAAAAACATACTTTCACTAATGAGAAAGCATATGGATAAATATTTAGTAAGTAATTTCAAATCATTAATCTTTTCATTAACATAAGTATTTTATAGTAGAAATGAACTAGAAATCAGTTGTCAGTCTCTTTGTAGTAAGGCAAATTTGGATTCCTCCAGTTGGATTAAAATTATCCTGAATTTTTTAAAAATGATTTTATTTATCATATATATAAATATATACATATATATAGTATGTATGTATGCATGCTTAAGTATGTGTGTGTGTGTGTGTGTGTGTGTGTATTATGTGTGTTCAGATGTCCACAGATGACAGAGGATGGCATTAGAGATCCTGAAACTGGACTTACTGATTGATGGCTGAGAGCCACCATGTGAGTACTAAGAATTGAATTTGAGTCCTTCTCAAGAACAGTCAGTGATCTTAATTACTGAGTTACCTTTCAAGCTCCCAGGCAGGATTTTAAAAAGAAAAACAAAAAAAAAAATCATGACAAAATTAATGTTTAGTTTGCTGTCTGATGTTAGTGGGAATAAGCTTGAATATTAAAGAATCATTACTTTTCTGGAAGGGCTTTACTGCATGAGTCCATGGATAGCGCAGTTATATTTTATGCCAGACATTACGTAGAAATGGCAAAGCACACCCTAGGCTAGCCACTCTTGAAGGCTATATTAAAATATAATGTTTATTATGAGCCACCATTACCATACTTTTTTTTATTTTTTCACTTTGGAAAAGGGAGTTCTTTTTCTAATTTTGGCCTTAAGATCGTTTTTAATTGCTTAAAAAATCTGGTGAGTGTTGTGATGGAGGCGGGAAGAAGGGGCTGTAGTTTATAGGTTAAGCACATCTGAAGATCAGAGGACTCCCACCTGAAGGGAAAGGGGAAAATGCCAAGAGCAAGAATGTCTTATAAATAAGAGTCTTTCCTCAAGATGGCTGGTGCTGGTTACAGCTGCACCTGTGGGAGACGTCTTCTCACAAATGGTTTGGTTATAATGTCTTTTGTAAAATCGAGTTGACAACCTCCAATGATTCTTCTTTTACTAAAACAATATCGTAAGAGTCCATGTATTGTTCTAAAAGGTCGTCTACTCTGTCATTCAGATACCCAATTTTCAGAATGTGTTCAGCGTTGGCTACACCGTCTGCCATCCTCAAGTCTCCCTGGGAGTCCCCCAGCAGAATAATGCTGCTGTTGTCTTTCAGTTGGTTGAAATAGTCTGTGTTCTTCAAGGCACCATAGTTTTTGTTGAATACATGAATTAGTTCTCCTTTGAATCCTTTCAGCACTCCATTTTCATCAAAATCCATGAAGTTGGATACAACTTTGACATTTGAATGATAAACTCCAGCTTGACATATAACTTCTTCAAGCACATCACCGATACCAGCCGAAAATATGAACACAGGGATATCGTGCTGATGGAGTTTACCAAAGAAATTCTCATATCCTTCCTTGAGCATGACATTACCATACTTTTACATATATAATTTTGTTCTAGTTTAGAGAGGCCACAAAGCCAAACATCAAAAGTAGAATGGAAGAGAAGTATAACTCTCTAGAGTAGAACTTGACCACCTAAATCTCTTAATTGTGAAATGGCCTTTCTCTGAAGTAGAAGGAAGGCAGAATGACAGAGGACATGAATATTTTTACTCTGCATAGGATGGCTAATGAAAGCAAAACTTTAAAAATTCAGAAAAAAATAAATTTGGTAAAATATCATTTTGTAAGTATAGGCCCAGGCTATTATAATGGAACATCTGTTATTACTCTTCATCCTAATGTCTTCTTTTAAATCGAATGTCCGCTCAACGGATAGGCCTGCATATGAAACAAGACCGGTTTGATCATCACTACAATCAAAGTATTTGTGGGAAACCGCAAATAAATTTTTTGAAAGCCAGCATGGTATAGACTCATTCTTAAATCCTGACTTTTTTTTTTTTCAGTAGTGTAAGTTGATCATCAATCCCACAGACACATAAATATCATATTTCATATAACATTTTATATTGTTATTTTCTGAGGCATCACTGGCCATAAACAAAGTGGCTGGCAGACTTTTGTGAGACACACCGGGTCTTCATGTATAGGCCTTTGCAGCCTGTGAACACTTATGAACATTATTCTTTGTTGTTTGTATGTTCTGTCGTACTGAATGATTTGCATTGTCAATGAAAATACAAACAAATGGCAAATGTTCCTTGTAGATCAAGTGCCCTTTTAAGCCCCGAGAGCATGCAGGGCAAGCAAAACAGCATCACCTCCTCTCATTGATTTCCTCCCCCTTCGTGCCTGCCCTTTTCATCGTATATGTTTAAACTGCACTGGCAAAGGTTAAGAATGTCTTCAAAAACTGTTAAAATTGATGGACATTTTTCTGTTCTTATCTTACTTGACTGCTCTGTAAAGACTGGAACTCTAAATATCAGTGTCCTCATGGGGCCGAGAGTGACCTTCTCTCTTTCTGTAAGTGACCTTGTTCATCTGGTTGGGTTTGAATCCCACATAACAAATGATGATTGGAACCTCAAACCTAAGCGGCAAATTCAAGTAATTTATAGCTTCCTGTGAGACATTGTAAAAGTCTATACTTTTACAGAAACACACATGTAGGTAGTGTGATTCTCGGCCATCATGTTCTATAGCATTACTTTCCATTGATAATACTATCAATAAAGAGATATAGAGTCAAATGTCTCTTAGTGTCTGTGATTCAATCCTATATCATATCCTCACGCATATCTCCTCTGTCTGGAATTCTCTGTTCTTTAATTGGAAACTCATCCAATTTGAAACATTAGCCTTTTCATGTAAACTGTTCTGAATTCTCCTCATTCACTCTCCTGGAGACATTTACCAGCCGCAAACTGGAATACACATCTAAGTTTGCAACTATGTCATCTCCTTCTAAACCACCAATCTTAAAGTCCAAGACAAAGGCTGTGTTTTTTTTTAAGTTTCTTTTAGTGTGTAGGTTAACATTACATGTATATATCCAGTACTTTTAAAGTGTTTACTATGTTTAATATTAACACTGATATTGGAGTCTTATAAATAATTATATATACACACAAATCATGTGATTTGTAAAGTATTTGTTTTATTTACAAAAAGAGCAATGTGTAAGACTCATTTTTTACAAACACATTTTTTAATGTTTCTTTTAAAACTGTACTTCTCTTTGATGTATAAACTTCATTTCTGGAGTTAGAAGGTGTTTATTATTGTCCTCCTATTAGTAGCAACCATTATAGGATGCTTGCATTTCTTTACAGATAGCTAGCAAAGTTGAGCTGGTTCCTGGGAATCATTAATCTTCTACACATGTTAAAGTTTTCTGTTCCTCACAGTCTCAGAGATTTCTCTCACTTTCTATTTTCTTACTTGGGGTTACTGGAGGTAAAGAGTTAATGGATCATTTAAGCAATAAAAAAAAAAAGAAACTTTTTAATTTTAGTTGCAGACCCATGGATTTCTTTTAACCAGAGATACAAAACCTGGCATCAACAGCAAGTTGCATTCTGCCCCCCATCTTTAAAAGGCCAACTAAAGAGACAAGAAATAGTAAAAAGGGGAGAAAGGACATTTATTCAACATGACTACATTAAGAGAAGGTATAAATAATGATCTCAGTAACACTCCAAATCTATCTCTAAACTATATGGCTTTGGTCTGACATAAAGACTTGAACAGGGAAGAGGCATGCATAGCTAAGCAGTCCTGGTCAAGGTAAGGTCCAGCCCATCACTGTGCCTGTTCCAGTCTGTCCTTCAATGTGGTCTGTTAATTCAGAATTGTTTGAAATCTCTTCCTTGCAGACATATTGCCACTCTGGCTGATACCATGAACCATCCTCTTTCTTCGTCAGTATGAAATTCCTTGGGTAGTTGCAGTTCCTCAGAGTCCATTATCTTAATACTCTTAAACAATAAAGTAGCCTCAGGTGTTTCTCTTAGAACACATTCAGTGCATTCATCAGTTTCCTTAATTTTCAAGCCATGTTCTTTGAGAAGCCAGCAATACAGAACTTTCTGTATTGCTGGATGAGTGGAGAATATGGCACAACTATGATCTCATTTACAATTATGTTAGGTAAACAACTGGTTTTAGAAAATGCTTACTCCTACATAGGAAGGAGTGTTTTACTAGACACAATTTATACTAGAGACATGGTATGTAGGAGTCTCCTTTCTTTGAAACAATCTCAGATTCCATACGTAAGAGATTCATGTTAAATAAAAGTATCTGTGTAATAACCACATATATTGTGGATATATTTTTTAAATAGAGGCAAAAATGTTACATTTGAAAACTGCTGGATCTACTTACTTGGCAGAGGGAGATACCATGGTGGAAAATGTCCTTCAATTTTAGGGCTAAAATACATTTAGGAGAAAGTACTTCCAAAAAGGGAAATACTATCTACATTAGTAAAGAATTCCTGGGAAAATTAAGGCTATCTTTTTGTATTTCAAGAGTCACAATTTTAGCTTCCATATATTTCAAGTGTCAGCAGCAATCTGGGTTTGTTTTCTGTAAAGTCTGACTACTGGTCTATGAGATCATTTCTTGATTAATGCAGTTATTCAATCACACAGACATTTCATGCTTGATGTCTGCCAGAAACCAAGGCTCAGCCTGGGAGGTTCTTGATTGACACTAGCAAATCTCTAACACTAAAAATGTGACTGTCTTATTACCCATTCTTTATAGAATTCAAAACTTTTCCTTTTATTCTTTTCTGAAACCCTTTGTGTCTAAAATGTTAGACTTTAGTACATTCTCTGTATTTAAGTTGTTCATAGAGAAGCAATACTGTTGGTGTCCTTTACCAGGGCAGAGATAATCAGGGGTTAATGTCAAACCTTGCTCTACCTCTTATTCTCTATATTTCTTTGCGGATAAAGTTCTGTGTGTATGTCTCCTCCTCCACTGTGGAGATATTACAAACTGATGAAGCATGCGTTACTGAAAAAATTTCGGTGGCTGAATACTTCAGTGTAAATCCATTGACTTTGGAGTCGATAAAAGACAGCTAGGTTTTTGGAAGAAGGACCAGTCTTGATATTCTCTGCATAGTCTTTCTATTGAAGCTATGTGTTGACAGCATTTCAGTGCATATTAAAAAGAGATGTTTGATAACTAGATGCTATTTAAGCTAAAAATTCCAAACATAATCTTTGTCTCCCCCCCCCCTTCTCTTCCCTTAAAAAGACAGGTTCCTGCTATGTTGCCACCGGGCGAGCCTCAATTTCAAAATTCTCTTGGTCTATCTCCCTGAGTTTGGGTGTGGAACATGCACACCTAAGCTAGGAATAATACCATCTTTAATGGAAAATGTTCAAATAACACAGTTTCTTAAGAAACTAGCAAAATGGTTAAGTAAGCCATGGGATTAATTCACCTTTCTTTAAATTTGATAAATTTAAGATTTAGAGGTTTTAAGTATATCTTTAAAACAGATATTTAACACAATGACAGTTATAAATTCTTCCTGATGAAAACAGTTTTGAAATATCAAATATGTTAACATTTTAAAACTGCATAGCAGTGAATATATGTTCCTATAAAATTAAAGATGAACTTAAAATAAATATACTCTGTGTATATGCTTAGCATGATTATAATAGATTCATATTCTATAATCTCCAGTCAGTAATAAAAAACAGTTCCAAGGTATAACTTATTCCTTTACAGACATGATAAATATGATGTGTATGACTATCACCATATGATAAATGGCATCTTTTTTATTCATGAAGTTGGATGCCAGGCCCAGCTGAAAAATGGGTACCATATTAAATGTATTTATTCCAAGCCTTGTTAAAATTACCTCATTTGCTGCAGATGGGTAAAATAACAACCACTTCCCTCTATTTTATGGATTAAAACAGCATGAAATAATGGCTTTAAATTTTCTATGCTTACTGGTTTATTAAGAAAACACAACAAGCTATATACTTGATTAAAGATTTATGGAAGCTACATTGGATTATATTCTAGGTAAATGCCATGATTTCATGGGAGACTGCTCACACAGTAAGAATTTTCTGACAACATCCATCATGTACAGAACGGTAAGCTTTAGGTAGAAAAAACCCAACAGCCTTGAGAAAATATAACACAAGAGAAAAGAGAGTATGCCAATAGGCCCAGAATATGCAACTGCAACTGTATTTTTGCTATATTGGGTGCAACTAAAACAGTCATACAAAGGGAGCAGTTAATGAGGCTAAAAATTGAAGGTCTGGAACATATTACCTACTTCCAAGTTTAAAAGAACAAAACCAGATTTCAAATACTATTCCAGCTCGTCACACTGAATCAGTGACAAAAATAACACCTCACTAGAAATCAGGTATCCTGGTAAAAGTCCAAACAGTTTTAAGACAGGTAAACATGGCATAGAATACTGTAATATATGTGTGCATGTCAGATGAGGAATGAAGATAGGCATCTGCAAGGATTATCTAAAAAGGACCAAAGGGTTCATAGTTTAGGCTTTGAAAGTATGTGGTCTTTTGAATTTCTCAACCACAACACAACATAGAGTATCCATAACAGTACAGTACAGACAGAGTCAGTTTTATTCCTATACAGATGACTATTATGGAAAGATCAGAAATAATAGTGTTAGCTTTTTTTATTACAAAGAGAAGGAAAACAATATATACTTTTAATGGAAATGTAAGTAAGTATGGACATTCTTAGGAAAGAGAAGACAGGAATGTACATGTTTAGTGGAAATATAAGTCAGTGTGGCCATTCTTAGGAAGACTCTATAAAACTTTCCAAAGAAATTAAGGATGAGATAGTCACTTAATTCATCAACCCGTACTCTTGATATACAATAGGAAGGGGAAAATAAATATTCCTGTATGGGCTAGAACAGGGACTGGAACAGGAGGATGAAACAGGGAGGAGGAAGAAAGTGGGGCAAGAGAATGAATATAAGGGGCACCAGGCAAAACAAAGGGCCATTTGAGGAGTAGTATGGAAACCTAATAGAGTAGAAATTTCCTAAAGTAAATACATGAAGAAAGGCAGTCTAAACAAAATTGCCAAATAACAGGGAAAACAGAGCCCCATCTCATGTTCCCAAAGGAAAAGTCAAGTTATAGGAGTGAGTTATATCTAAACTAGGTGTTGCTCAAAGTGGCCCCATAGAAGCCCTCAAACAAGCCCGCTATTGTGAGGCCATTGTTTTCTCTCAATAAACGGACAGTAAGGATCTATTGATGAAGACAACACCTACGGTACTCACTGAACACAGAGAAGAGGCGCTAGAGCTTTCATCCATACTGACTAGTGTCCATGGTCTGAAAAGTATACTTCACAGAACCAAAGAGGAAAGGGAAACATTAACCCTGTTACAAACAATTTGATCTATGGTATTTATCTGCCTGAAAGATGCTCTTGTGTAATAGTGGCACAAATCTTGTAGGACTTAGCGACCAATATCTGATTGGATTTAAGGTCCAACCCATGGGACAGAACCTGACCCTGACTCTGCTTAGTTGGCCAAGAACTTGAAACTAGGTGAGCCATGGACCAAGGGAAAACTAATGTTCTTCGAAAGGCAAGAGATGACTCCTAATGATATTCTGCTATACTCACAGATCAGTGGCTTGCTCAGCTGTCATCAGAGAAGCTAGTAGATGGTAACAAATACAGAGCTGGAATATGTGCAGAGAGCGAGAGACCGTAACACACTCAATTCTAAAGGGTATGTCATTATTAAATTCTTTCCCTCACAGCTCAGGGAACCCTGAGCAAGAGGATGTGTAAAGATTTAGGAGGATGGAGGACACCAAGGAAACAAGGCATTCAAACACATCAGCACCTATGTACCTAGAAACTCACAGACACTGTGGCATGCACACAACCTTCATGGGTGTAAGCCAGATGGGGTCCCAGCTGAGAGCAGACCTGGACACAGTGTTTGATCTCTACTCTAGAACATGTCTCCAGTTGATAACTACTCACGAAAGAAAAATTAGTTTTGACTCAATGGCACCTTTGGAAGTTCTTCGTATCATGCCTTTTCAGGGAATTTGTTTCTTCTTCGTACTTTTTAAATCTTTGTTTGTATATACTGGGAAATTTTCTGATACACTGCTCTGTCAGGGCTTTTTTGTTAAATGTAACATTAATAGTCCTTTTTTAATATGGCTTCTTGGCTTTGGTTATTATAGGATTCCTGTTTGCCCAAACGTATGTTATGTGCCTTGTCCTGGAATATTTTCTTATGTTTGTTTGTCTTTTTCTATTCCAGTTTGTTTCTTTCCATTTTATTATATTATTTTTCTTTATAGGCCTATATATTTTCTAAGAAGAGAGAGGCAAAAGAGAGCTAGGGAGAAACAGAGAAAGAGAGAGACAGAGAGGGATAGCGATGTAGAGAGACAGAGAGGGATAGTGATGTAGAGAGACAGAGAGAGATTAAGATAGAAGGGGAGGTAGGTAGGATATTGAAGGAGCTTAGGGAAAACTACAAGCACAAACCATTGTATAAAAACATCTATTTTCAATAAAAAATTAAAATGAAATCAGCTGTTCAGAAAATTGCTTCCTCTCTCATCTTCACTGAAACTTTATCCACTACAACAGTGGGGTTAAAAACAACCTAATGTTCACCAATAAATAGATAGATGGGTAAATAAATTGTGATATATAATAACATAGGTCCTGTCATTTATAACATTACAGATTATCATTATAACTTAGATTTAAGAGTCATTGTCACTTCTGCAATAAAAACAATATCACTAAGAATCATGTGCCATATTTCGAGGAATCCATATTTCAGGGGAAAATCATACTATCAAATGTTACTGATGTTGGAATTCTTGCTATTTGTAAAAGAACAAGAACTCTAAACTTCTCATTTCAAAAATTTGACCAAAAATGCTTTTAGTACTGTGAGTAATTCAGAGACAACTAGAAAGAGTGCTTCTACAGTGAGTGCTTATATTGAATTTTCACTTAATCTTAAAATAGCAGCCTTTTGCCAAACAAAAAAAATAACAGAATAACTGAAGCTTATCTAGTGCATCTAGAAGGTTGATTGAACCTAGAAATGGCTCTCTGTGAAATTGACTGTGAACTAGAATTTATGAACCAATTTATTTGAAACTACAACTTATAAATATCACTCCTTCAAGAAAAATGCAAGAATAAAAAGATATGTCACACAAACATGTATGTGCTGCTCTTATGATAAAGGATTAATAGAAACAAGTATAAATGAGCATCTTTAATGTTTTGTCTTATCAAACCACATACAGTCTTTTCAAGGAGTGTAAAACTGGTTATTTAAAATTATTGCAATGCAGTGTATGAAATGGCCACTGCTGAGTTCTAAATAACCATGGGTAGCAAACTTTCCATTTGCAAACACAATGTTAATCTTTTTAATCTGAAAGAAGTGACCCTGGGAACAAAATGCTTGATAGTTTTAATATGGAAAATAATTTGGGAACATTGTATTTTTAAACCAATTTAGATTCAGATTTCATCACTTTTTTCAAAAACAAACTGACAAGAATTATCAGAAAAAAATTAAAAAATTAAAAAGCTTCAGCAAATCCCAGTGGAAAGAACAGTGCACAAATATATATGAGTTTGTAAAAATGACTATATTACATCGAGTTAACATGTTCATTATGATTTATATATGACACATTGGGGTGAATATAAAGATTACTCTTTCTTGCACCATCTCCTAAATATTGATTCAGCTCACACTGTTCTCATCATACAGTACTCTTTTCACTAAAACATGCACTTCATCAAAGCTTAGCAATGCTGATCAGAAACATGACAAGGTCATTGACTTTTAAGCCATTATAGTAACATGAGGTAAATCAAACCATTCATTAAATGATAATCAAGCATAATGCTGCTTAACAGTGGGCAATTAATCCATCTCTGAAGAAAGTCTGTACTCTGTTGCCGCTCCCTAATTTCCATTCCTCCTCTTGACTTTGTCAAGTGAGATTTCACCTTGCAATCTCTGTCGACCTACAGTCCACTTTGTTATTCAAAATGCATTTAGACTATGTTGATTATCTGGATGTAAATTTAAAATACCACAGATGATTAATCTTAATTCATAAATGTAAAATCTAAGATTTCTGAAGAACATTCCCTTTAAAATAAATGTTTTACATTTCTTCAAAACTGTAGGCCCTTGTAGTTTCTGTTAAGAACCATTTCTAGCTTTAAACAACCTGATAAATGTGAGATTTTGAGACAAGAATGATGAAATAATAAATACAGTAGCTTGACCACTGTGAGGAGTTCATGGAAAGCATTTATATACAGAGGTTGACATGAGCGTGGCAGGGGAGACAGGTTGAAAATAAATCATGAGAAGCAGCTCACACAACATTGCATAACATATATTTTGCAATCACACTTCCATATTAGATGATAATCCTGGCAATACTATAGACAATATTCTTTTTTCTTTCTTTGTTTGTCTGTTGTTGTTGTTGCTTGAGACAGGGTTTCTCTGTAGCTCTGGGGCCTATCCTGGAAGTAGGACTTATAGACTAGGTTGTCTTCAAACTCACAAAGATCCACCTGCCTCTGCATCCCAATTACTGGGATTAATGGCATGAGCCAACACTACCCGGCCTATAGACAATATTCTCATGGGACAATACTACAAGTTTGAACAATTTGGAAACTTTAATGGTAAAATGAGTTTATTATAATTGTAAGGGTAAATGATCAGGGGATATATGAAAATACACACACACACACATACACACACACACACATAGTGCTAAAGCTGCCAACATGAAGAAGGTATAGCGGTAGGGTATTGAATATTGTGACAATTGAGTACATTTTGAAAAGGTAAAATGAAGTGGAGATAACAGAGGGTTAGACAGGGACTAGACATGTATTTTCTTTGAAGTATTGGTAAACTTTAAAATGTATTTTGTCTACATGAAAAACATGTAGATCAGATGATATTGATAAATAATACAGTAAGATAAAACTCTGGATTGGTGTGATAGAGTACATGAGATTCAGAATTAGAAGCTTTGAATTTTGATTATAGAGAAAACCTTCCTCTTTTATCAAGGCAGATGTTTCATTGTTTAGAGGTGGATGCTGTCTTGTCACTATAATTACATCAATAAAATATGTCTGGGAGTTCTCATTTCCTTATATTTTGTACAATAAACCATACTTTCATTCACTATAAATGAAAATGACAAAGTCCTAATTCCTGCCATTTGAAGTTATAAGCTTCATAATACCTATCTATTTATATCTACATATCTCTCTATATAAAGATTTTTGTAATTGTTTGTCTTTATGTCTGGGTGAGTATATGCCATGTGAGTGAAGGTACCCAGAATATCTGAAGAAAGTTTGATCACCTCTTGATGATACAGTCAGTCATGAGCCACCTCATGTGTGTGCTGGTAACCAAACTTGGGTGCTTGGGAAGAGCAGTATCTGTTCTTATGCATTGAACTATCTCTCTCGCTTCAGCAAGAATGTCTTTATATAAGTGTGGAATTCATTCAAAAATTGTATCCTCCTTTTCAGTATGCATTCCTTCACAAGAACATGTCGGACCTCTCCAGTGTTAAAGTAGGTGTATTTCTTCTGACCCCAGTTATACTAAGCATGGTAAAACGATTCTGTCTTCAGGTAATAAATGAGAGGAAAAGTAGATCTGCTCACTTCCTGATCAAATGTATTGTTCCTAGAGCATATTTTCTATGATGACATTTCCTAGGGCTAGAGTCGTGTAGTTCTAAAATCTTATCATGTATTATACATAGGAGAAACCTTTCAAGAGATTCAAATAATTCATGAAATTTAACTCTTCAAATGGAGAAAAAGTCCTGATAATGACCAGTTCTGGGGGTTGTTACAACTAAACAACTTCCTCTCCAGTCATACCTCTGGATTATCTCATCTCAATGAAAACTGTAGAAATCACAGAATGAAGAGTATTATTATTAGTCGTCGTCATTGTAGTAGTAGTAGCAAGCAAAAAAACTAACCTGCCAAGAGGTTGTAAAATACCAGTGAGCAAACTTAGCTGAGTGTTTGCCTATCGAGGTCACAAGATGAGTCGGTTAATGTTCATTTTCAACTCAACACGATCTGAAGTCATCTAGAAGACAAGCTGTGTCTCTGAGAACATTTATAGACAGCCATAACTCATAGATCCTATACGTAGGTAACATTATCCAATGAACTCCAGTCTGGACTGATTAAAAGGATGAAAAGGGGAAATGACTGGAGCATTAACACTCATTCCTGTCTCTGCTTCTAACTATAGGCACAGGGTACCAGTGTCCTGTAAGCTGTGCTGCCTCTACGCCTTCCCTAATATGATGAGGCATGTACAGAAAAATCAGATGTTATTGTCATTGCAAAGAGACAATTAACTAATAAACAATCTAGGCAAAAAACAGAAAACATTAAATAAGATGAAATGTTTTTTGCCATCTTTATAACTTGATATTTTACATTTATTTTAAATATATTTTTTAGCCTGAAAGGCTATTAATTAATATTCTCTGAAAGTATAATTGTGTGGCCTTCCATCTCCAAAGGAATTCATGCAGAGTTTAGTGAGACACTTTCAATGTCCATAAACATGATTAGCTCTTACAAACACCTGAATAGTGTTTTACAGGTAAATATGCCTATTTTCCACATAAAACTGTAATTAATATAATTATCCTTAAGCAAACATCACCAGCACCATTTCTAGACACAATGGAGTAATCAACATGAATATGTGAACATTTTTGATAACGAGAAAATAGGACCATTCCAAATGAAGATAAATTCTTTCTTTGTACTCTGAAAAACTACATGAATCCTGAAGCTATCAGTTATATGCTTGTAAATCTGGAAGATATGTACTTAAGTACTATTATTCAAAATAAACAAATTGAAAGTGAGAATCTGATGAGATATATCTAGACAAACATATATTATGAAGCTTAATGACAGAGCTAACACAGATAATATACATACATACAACTCCAAATATCTCATGTCATTATATTATAATTGGGGTGGTTAGTCTCATGTTTGATTATTAGTAATAAATTGATTCTGCTTCACTATATCAAAATATGAATTTATATAATTATATAATAGATATTATGAACATATAAACATACATAGAGAGACACATATTTCAAAGTGATACAAAAAAAGCTTTGAAAATGTTACTATACATATTTGTTGTTGCAGAATTTTAATAGTACAACACTATGCCACCAATCTATTAAAACCGTTATAATTAACAGTATATAGTAGAACTATATACTAACAAGTATCAACTCCAATTCATGTTCTTCCTTCACAAAAAATTCTCTTTTTTGAATTCATATTTTGAACTACATTGAATTCATAAATGATGATTTATTTTTATGTTATAGTAGTTTTAATGTCTGTATTTAATAGTTGTCTCAGGACTGAACAAGTATTTCCGTTGTAGAAAGCGTCGTGGCATGCACAAAGCTTTGGGGTCAATCCTCAGTATACACACCACTGTCACTATCCTGTGAATTTGAATTAGGCTGAATTGCTTCTGTATAGTTCCCACACCTTAGATATAGATACATCTTATGGAGCTTACAAACTCCATGTGCTCCATTGCCAAGTAGTGCCTTCAAGTCTGCAGATTCCTTTCCTTCACTCTCATTTCATCCTGTAACCTTGCCTGCTTTTCAACTCCCTTTTTTTCTCTCCTCTCCTTCTCACCTCTCTTTGATAAGATCTCATTACTTAGGGCAGGGTAACAACCCTTAAGTAATGACACTTGCTCTGTAAGCCTGAGCCCCAAATCTCCAGAAACCATGACAGGGGAGATAACCAATTCCCAAGACTCTTCTACATGGACAACATGGTATGTGCCCATCTGCAAACACACACACACACACACACACACACACACACACACACACACACACACACCATGCACACACACAATGCACACACAGAGACAATAATAATTAATTTTAAGATGTCATTGTGTGACTCAAACTAACCATGACTCAAAACCTTTATCCCCAATCTCCTGATAGGATCACAGGCACATGCTCAAGTGCCTGGCTCAGGACTGATACATTTCTGTTCAGCTGGAATGTCTAAAGGCAAGTTCCAGTTGCTTGTATTTGTCCCAGGAGATTATTCTGAGGAACTCTGTAATCAAAGTTTATATGATTATTCTCTGCTGCCTGGCTTCAATGTATTTTCCCCATATTTTAGAGTATCGACTTAAAAAGAAGACAGTGTTTAATAAGAGTCTGAATAGTGGAGAGAGAGATATGAGCTCAATTACATGAAGTGTGCTGCTAGTCTTAATACTGTCCGAGGTCATGGATTCGTATTGAGAATTCTTCAGACTTCAGTGTGGGGAACAGGTGACAACATCTTACATGTATATCTTTTAAGTACACAAAGTATTTCTAATGCAGTCAACATACAATGACAATCCTTTGCAGCTGGAAACAGTCAAGGGTGGTGGGAGAGCCTTCAGTGCCTCATCCAGGCCATTACCCATCACTGCACTTATATCTGCAAGTCACCACCAGAGTCTGAAATTAAAATTTTTAGGTATGACCCTGCAGTTACTATTATCAGTTACTTTGTACCCAAGTACTATTTTTAACTATAATTCAGAAATTTGGAGGGAGCACTAAGTAAAAACAACAATCAAAAACAGTTTCTTGAATAAAAAATCAATTTGGAAAAGATCTACTTTTGGAACCCATGCCTATTATTTTTAATCACACATTGCTTTTTCTACATTAAATTTGAACAAAATATGTAGTCTTAACATTTTCTCTATGTTACCTGATTACCTTTAGGACTGAGTTTTCACTCAGCTCACAGTTTATCAAAACTAGGTAGTTAGTGGCAATGCTGGATCTCTGCAAAGCATGTCTAACTATTTGTGTTTCTTTTCATTACCAAATGTAAGCAACATACAGATAATATTGTTTATGATGTCCTTTAGTACCTAGTTATGTCACTGTTTCTACTAAGAATCCAGAATTATTGCAAACCAGCTATTTGCTTTTATGAATTTACCTATTTTGATTTCAAATTATCTTACCAAACAACATTTAGTCTATTAAATTAATTGGTGGTACTATCTGCTTTTTATTTGCTTTTAGGGGGTGAGTTATCTTCCCTTATAGGACAACTCCAATTAAATTCTTTTTTAAGTAGAATATATAAGATTTGTATGAAATGAAAGTAGTGTGTGTAAAGACAGGAATAGGTTAAAGGAGCAGGAAAATCCATGTCAGAAATGTAACTAGGAAGGGGAATTTGGGTTATCATGTCCACAGAGATTAAAGATCATTAAAGTTATGGAAGGCCATACTTAAGAAAATAGGGAAAAGGTGGGAAAGAAAAGGAGGAAATGAGGATTGAGAGGGAAAGTACGTGGGTCGTACAGAAGGAAGAAGAGTGAAATACACAATGGACTAGGTGGAGAAATATGCAGAATAATCATTTTTATGTCATTTATGAGAGTGAACACTAGAAAATATAAAAGTAATTAACAGTAATAAAAGTCAAAGAATGATCATAAATTAGATGAAAGTGTTTTACATAATTCAGTAATTCTTCCAAACCAATGAGTTTGAATTATCCTCTTCCTCTGATGTTCCATGGAGCAAAATGTACCAATAGGGAAGATGAACCAGATTTGGGCATTTATCACTCCAGGGGGTAAGATAAATTACCTTTTGGATTATGTTTCTGGCACAATTTAGTTGAGTGGAGCAAAGTAGCTCTTAGTTGCAGAAATTTGTTCGTAGCTAACAATGGTAAAATTTTAAAAGGAAAAATTGAAGAATAAAGATTTTGACTCATGATTTTCATGATGAAACTGTGACTTCTACAATTAATTTTCACATACCTAATCCAACTATTACAGTTGCTACAATGTGCTTTTCATTCTGACACTGTCCATTACACATAGAACAATAAAATTGCTTTCTTTAAAAGGAAATTGCATCATAGGACATATAATTTCATTTATGTTCTTTTCTATGCAAAGATAAAGAGAGCTCCTTCATAACCAGTATTTATTTCCTATTTTTGTTTTCCAAACTGATGATCATAATCAGAAGAGACCAATCCCAATGATCCAATACCAAGAAGTCAAGAGTCATTTCTTACCTTCCAGTCCTAAGTTAAGGTAGGAAAGACAAATGCACAAGTATGTAAAAATTCATATGTATTATGGGAAGGGGTGCTTGTGGGTGTACATGCACATTGTGAACACATATAAAGAAGCAAGAAGAAGAACCCTGGGTGCCTTCTTTGAATTTATTCCACCACATATTTGAGAGAAGGTCTTTCATTGGCCCTGGAACTCACTGGGAGACTAGGCAGAGTAGCCTATTTCCTCCCCAAGTCCACCCCTCCCACTCCCAGCTCTAGGGTTACAGATATGTGGCATGACACCTGACTTTTTACACAGGTATTAGGGAGCCAAGTGTGGGTTTTCACGCTTGTAGTAGTACAAATTGAGCCCCAGCCTCCCACAGAATGGCACCAAAATATCAAGAGGCACAACTACATCCACATGAAAAATAAAATACGTTTGAATATTTTAAACCATGACATGACATGTCAGAGAGCCCTGAGTTTCACTAAGCGAATGTGTCAAGATCAACTCCCATTAGAAGAGATTGCCTTCTAGGTTGAGGCTACTCTTGCTGCAAACACGTTTGCATTTAATTATTCAGATCTCTTACCTTTAACAGTTCTTTTGATCTAATAAACAAAATGATTATCACATGCCCACATGCACTTTCATTCAAGTCCTCTGGTTATGTTTCATTCAGAAACTGTATTTGAATGTCTGCTAGTTAATTTGCATATGAAGCAGCCGAAGCAAGGAGTTTGGAAGTTTGCAAAATACAGCCTACATTTCCTGAGAGAGGTCAATCTTAAAGATTCACAGACTGGAGACTATCCAAACTGAAGCAAGCAAAAGTTTCCTTGCTACCTATTCTCACAAATGTCATACTAAGCATAAGATGTCCCTTAAATCTGTCAAATACTAGTAAAACTGTTTGGAAAGCTAGTATTATTTTATGAATGACGTTACGGCATGACTTGTAAAGAGAGAGAGGATGACTCACAAGTCATTGGGCATTGAAGTGGTGTTGCTCAATTTTATCTTATGCCATTCCCTCAGGCTATTTTACACTCAAAACAGGCTGCAGCTGTGACCCTTTGTAGATGCCACATGAGAAACCCTGAAGGAAGGCTCATTAGCAACAGCATGTCCCATGAGGGATGTGGTATCATGAAGAATTCAAGTTAATTCTAAAAAGAGCCAGGGATCTCAAACACGTCAGCGTGCCCGGGAAAAATGTGGAGGTACGGTGTCTGTCGAGGATGATGACCGCCATCATTAGACCACTCACAGGTCCCTTGAGAGACTGAATGTGTACCGAAACTGGTAACATTAGCTTTTCTCTCCACCAATGGTTTCACCTGCTTCCCCAGCATCAGTCACAGAGGAGGTCAGGGGCCAGTGACTAAGTCATTTACTTCAGCACTAAGCAGTTTGTATACGCAAGGATGATAAACACAAATCTCCCAGACATTATCCACTTTGAACTGGAAACGAACATACAAAGATAGATATCCTCCACAGGTCACAGAGAAGTGAGACACTCTACAGTGCACAAGGCAGACGAATAAATGCTAATCACGGAAAATCGGTTTGGACACATTTTGATGTTAATGTTTGCAGAACAGACTGACTTCCTGAATTGATTCTGGGAATTAATAAATATTTGTGATAACTGGATTGTCTTTGGCCGTATTTTGATTACAGCCAATAGACAAATAAAGCAAAAGTCAAGCTGCCATTTCTTCTGAATGCCATTTTATCTAACCATAAGGCAAACTTTAATTTTTTAGCGTTCATCAATAAAGAGTGTGGGAATTTCCTTTTTCCCCTAGGCCAGTTAACCACCAGTCTGCAAAGACAAAGGGGCCGAAGCGGCAAGAGAAAGCTTTGTGCATGACCCATGAGCACAGATAGAGACAGGGCTTCGGGAGACTGCTTTCATTTAAACAACTCAACTTTATTCCAGAGTATAAGGAATATATAAGATTGGGGAGCCTGGGGACAAACCTTAATTTCTATTAAGTAGCCCGCTCCTATCACAAGGCTTTATTTATGGCGGTAGGGTCCTATAGCAGAGCTCCTAGTACAAGTCTTCCAGCAGAAATCTGTGCCAAACTTCAAGCCAAAGCTAAATCAGATATTCACAAATGGAGACAGCTTTCAGATAAAGTCAGTCCTTCTGGCCCAGGGACATTCTCCAGCTAAGGGCCGGTAAAGGCAGGAAGTTCTGCTGAGGAGGGATGGAGTTCCCATGTTGCTGAGCTTTAGAGAAAGCTGCCATGAGAGACAACAACCTCAAGCAGCCAGCAATGCCTTCCAACAGAAGGAAGTGAGGCTTTATGTGGACATTAATTAGCTGATCACCGAGGCACTTAATCACAAACCTGAGCAGGAAACTGTGCTCCGTGGTAAGAATATGGTGCTAAAAATCCATCCTAAGTTCAAGAAGCCCATGAGTCGTGGAGACAATCACAGTGCTTTAAAACAGGACATATGGTGAGAGCTCAATGGAAGCAAACACAGTACCTATTACAACCACTGGAATAAGACCAAGAAAGAAGAGAAATGGAAAAAGAAAAATAGAAACACAGAGCTTTCCGTGTTAGGTGTTAGAACGAGAGCTGTAGCACAAAGGCCTTTTGGGATGCACAAAATCCTTTTCTGCTGGTGCTAGCCGCCTCCCTATTTTATGGATTGTGAGTGACTACTGACAAAGGAAGGATAAAACTTTGCATCTGTCTCTACAAATTTTAAGAGGCCCAGTAGCATTTTTGTTATAGCAGCAGGAAGGGACATAGAAATATTTATGACGCAAATCCTTAAGTTGTGCATAAGACAGCCTGGCAAAACAATGGCAAGATGTGCGAAGCATTTTCCTACAACTTTCGGCATGTTTTCTTAAGATTGATTTCAAAATAAATTAGCCCTCAATTTTTTATTCACCTCTAACTTAAATACAAGAACTTATTATACAAAGACTTTCCTCTTGCTATGTAGTCAACAGATATTAATCCTCTAAGCTTTTGAACCAACAAACTTTCCTTTTCCATGCTTCATCATCACTGATGCAAATTATTCCACTCCTAAAATGTTTCTTTTAAAATTTATTAAACAAGTTTGCACTCCTACCAACTATGCATCCTTACTCTGCATCCTATCCAGCATAAGCTGTCATTGGTGATTTTAATCTTAGCAATTCTGACAAGTGTAAGATGAAATCTTAGAGTTATTTTGATTTGCATTTCTCTGATGGCTAAGGAAATGTTGACCATTTCCTTAAGTGTCTTTCAGCCATTCAAAATTCTTCTGTTGAGAATTCTCTGTTTAGATCTGTACCCATTTTATTGGGTTATTTAATACTTTGATGTCTAATTTCTTGAGATTTTATATAATTTAGAGATCAGTCCTCTATCTGATATGGGGTTGATGAAGATCTTTTCCCATTCAGTAGACTGCCTTTTTGTCTATTTGACTGTTTCCTTTACTTTATAGAAGCGTCTCAGTTTCAGGAGGTCCCATTTATTTATTGCTGCTCTCAGTGTCTGAACTATGAGGTTATATTTAGGAAGTGATCTATTGTGCTCAGAAAATTGGGAATCAATCTACCATAGGACCCAGCAATACCACACTTGGGCATATACCTAAAGTATGCTCAACCATACTATGAGGACATTGGGAGCATGGGATTAGGAGGAGAAGGGAAGGCAGAAGGGGAGGAGGGGGAAGGGGGTGTAGGAGAACTAGAGGGAATTGGATGATGAAGATGAAGGAAGGACAAAGATGAAGAACAAGGAAAGTGATATCTTTATTGAGGGAGCTATTATATGGCTAGCAAGAAATCTAACACTAGTGAAATTCCCAGGAATCCACAAGGATAACCCCAACTAAAATCCTAAGCAACAGTGGAGAGGGTACCTGAACTGGCCTTGCCTTGTAGTCAGATTGATGACTATCTTAAGTCATCATAGAACCTACATTCAGCAACTGATGGAAGCAGATGCATAGAACCACAGTGGAACATTGGACTGAGCTCCCAAAGTCCAACTGAAGAGAGTGAGGAGTGAGAATATGAGCAAAGAGGTCAAGACTATGATGGGGATACCCACTGAAACACTTATCTTAGATAGTAGAAGCCTTCCAATTGTGGCCTGACAGTCATGGAACCAGCATAGGACCAAACTAGGCCCTCTGAATGCGGGTGAAAGTAGTATGGCTAGGGGAGACTGCTTGTATTGGCTTTTTGGAACCCATTCTCTTTGCAGGAATACCTTGTTCAGCCTAGATATAATGGGGAGTGACTTGGTCCTGCCTTAAAGCAATGTGCTAGACTTTGTTGACTCCCCATGAGAAGCCTTAACCTACCTGAGGAGTGGATAGGGGGTGAGATGGGGAGTGGTTGAGGGGAAGGTGAAGGGAGCAGGAGGCAGGGAGGGAGTAGGAAATGGATTGGGCATGCAAAATGAGAAAAGATAGTTTTTTTAAAAAAGTAAATTAGGATTAAAAACTAAAAAAAGTATCAAACAATTGAATCCATGTTGTATTAAAATTGTTTGATTCACTGACAAATAGAACTTGCTTTTGAAATTAATCTTAAGTAAACATGCAGAAGAATGAAGTCAAACTCTTATTTCTCATATGTTCAAAAATCATCTACAAATGAATTCAAACTCTTACTACAAGAGCTGAAATTTTGATACTAGAAGGAAACATAGCAGAAAGATTGACATAGGCAAAATTTTTCAAGTAGCGGGCCAAAGCTCAGGAAGTAATAAGAAGAATTCATAAATGACCACGCACCAAATTGAAGAACTTACAGGACAGCAAATGGAGCAAGAGACTGAAGACATAGTCTACTAAGTGTTTAAATCTTTCACTAGGTGTTCATCAAACAAAGGAATAACATCTGGACTATAAAAATTTAAAAACAGTAATAGTAAAACTAGCCAAGCTTATAAATGAAAACCTCAAAAAACTCTCCAAATATTTCTCAAAGAAGAAGGACAAAAGACTAACAACTGAATAAAAAAATATCAAACATCTTTAGTCATCAGGGAGAGATAAATCAAAACCACACTGAGATTTCATCTCATGCTAGCAAAACACTATCTTCAAATGAGAAACAAAAAGAAAAATCTGTTTAGGCTATGGGTAAAGGAACTTAAACATTCTTTTGTAAATGAAAATTAATCTAGGAAGTACAGAAATCATTACTGGGGTCCCACAAAATATTAAAATGAGGACATCCATACAATCCAGCAAAATCTTATCTCTGCACATAATGGAAGGAATCCAAGCCAGCCTACTATAGAGATGGCATATTTTTGTGTTTGCAGAGGCATTATTTACATTTGTCAAGACATGATACCAGGCCAGGTGTTTATCCATTGATGAACTGATGTAGTGTATGTAAATAATGGAATATTGCCCAAGCATCAAGAACAATATTATGCCATGTGTGAAAAAGTGGGTGGAACAGATGTCAGCCTGTTTATCAATATAAGGCTGACTTGCAGCATGCCTTCTCTCATATACGAAACCTGGAGGAAAGATAACGAAGTATGGCAGAAAATTAGAAGGGGGTTGATTATAGGCAAGAGGAAGAATGCTCAGGGAGATCCATACAATACCAATGAATATGATGAAAGAATGTCTTACAGTATAAAATTGTAATTGGACCTATTACTCTCCACAATTGATCTATACTAAGAATTTATTTGAAAAAAAAAAGAGGTAGAATTTTCACTGAAAATTCTACAATGTGACAAGGAATGATGATCAGAAATCCATATTCAAATCTTAGCCTGACTACATTCTTTCTCTACAGCTCACTTATGCTGTTACCACCTGCTTGCTCCATAGAGATGACTGGCATGGACTGGTACAGGCTGCTCTGTAGCTGTCACTCACAAACTTAATGACTCCCCAGGGATGACTGAGATGAAATGTGTGCATGACAAGTATCCCCAGGGAACATAACTCAGACCCAAAATAAACAGATTAATATCTCCAGCCTGTGACTAGCACTTCAACCACATACATTGGGATTCTGTGAACACGGCAGGGCAAAGGCAGAGTCTTGGACCAACTGGTGGCACTGGTGCTTTGGCAAAGGAAGGCTTACTGCTGATTGTGCATGCAAATCAGGGCTTGAGGGGAAAACCTGGTCTGTGAAACATTATTCCATAACTCGCTCAAAGGATGAATGTGAAACTACACAATTTAAGGCCTTATCTCAAGGATTAGTTTCCTTCTCTTCCAAACCTTAAGTTCATTACAACAAACTATGAATTGAACATCATTTCATTTCAATGGAACATGCTGCAGAGTTAAATTCCAAATCCAGATTTTCTTGTGTAATTCTAAGCCTGAGTAAATAATGAAATTCCTTAACATTCATTATAAACTAAAATGGGTTTATATGAAATAGAATCCATTCTCAGAAGTTCACACATGCTTCATCACAGATAGGAAATAGTTTCTTCATTGTCCACTCACTCTGGCTAATGCTAAAAGTTAGGAAATGTATACCCTTGAAAATATCAGGTTTCAAGTTCTATCGCACTTTTTAAAGCCTGAAAAATAAGTAAGCAGTGTTTCAGCCTTAAAAGATTAAATGGAGGGATGATGCTTCTCCTACACACCATAGGCTATCTATGAAAAGGCCCAGTGCCAGGTATGGGTTGCCTCTTTTTGACTTGTTGCTCAGTGGGGTCACATAGACCCTCCCCAAACAGCACATGATATTGGCACTGCACTTGGTTATGCTCTGGAATTTGATGGCATGGTCCCATGACTGAAGATGCCATTGACTTGAACAATAAAATGTGAGCAAATGGATCTGGAATCTTCGTCCTTACTGTCTACCTTTCATAGTTCCTGATGGTTCTATCTTTCCAGGGAGAAAAATCTCTAACAATCTAATCAGCTTTCAACCCTGGAAGCTACAGTAAGAGAGGCACAGCAAGACAGGAAAACTAGTGTAACCGCTCAAAGGTTATGGTGGTGACCCATCATTTTCTGAGTGAATTTAAAGCCTCCTCTATAGCATGGAATCCATGACTCATACAACAATGGGCTAAAGAGAGTAACTAGCTAGGCCCTAGGCCCTAGAGGAGAACTTCATGATATTATTCTGCTAAATGGACACATTATTTAATCAGCCTTTCTTTTCTTATTTTCCTACCCATTGAAAAGTGTATCTGTCAACTGAGAAATTTCTTTTTGTGGTAGATGGAAATTGAAACAGAGACCTACAACTAGTAAATGTGAGAGAATAAGAGACTGCAGAATACTCATCTCTAATTGAACATTTACATGACATTCTTTCCCTCTGCATATCAGGGGTCATCATGGAGGAGGGAACAGGAATACTACAAGAGCCAAAAGTAGAACGTCATCTGGTGAACATGACATGGCCATTGCATCCATGAACCCACAGCATCTGTGATACATACACAAGACCCATGGACCTGATAAAGGCTCATACAATCCAGTGATAAATGAGAAGCTACTGGCAACTGTTAGCTGCTGGAGGAGGAAAAGTAAGTTCAGGAATGTGGAGTCTAAAAGGCTTTTCATAGAGCAGTAGCTTTTCCTACACGCAAACACCTACAGGAAGTGGTAAAGTAGACTCAAGGGGATTAAAAACAAAATAAATGAATTTTCCAGAATAAAGTGGTAATGGAGATAGGGAGATACTGTAGGCGAAGGAATGGGTGCTAGGACTGATCAAACATTATATATACAACTGGTTCTCAAACAATAAAACAATAAGTGATATAAATGTCAATCATGATGTTTGTGTTTGTTGATTTTTTTGTAAAAGTATATGGAGAGAATGAATCAAGCTTTCAAAGCTTTCTCTTGGGGGCCTCAGTATGTCACCTTGAACTGAGCAGGGACCTGAACACATATACCTCCATGAGCAGCACATACTTGCTTTTTGAAAAATGTCTGGTGTGAAGTATGTTCAGTTCTGTTAAATCATGTGTGCAGTCCAAGGAATGTTCTTTTCTTCCCTTTCTCCAGCCCTCACTCCAGATGTTACCTGAAGCCCCATGGTGTGGTTCTAAAGGCAGCACTCAGTTATACCTATGGACTTCATGCTAAGACACCACCACTTGATTCCTGGAAAACACAAGATGTCTTTCCTGCAGTATTTGCCTAGAAGAGTTCTTGGTAATTGGCTAACTAGTACACTAATACAGGGTTTAAAAAAAAAAACTTTGGGTTCATTATCTTGTTATGAAAGACAATAATGGCACCTCTAAGAGTCAACAAAGCCTGGGAAGCAAAGAAGCAGGACTCTGAAGGTGCCCCTTGAGAGGCTGTATGTGAAGTTACCAGAGAACTCTTTATAAAGAGTGCTGTCTCAGGAAGAGCTAGGTCAGGGGAGCAACAGAGAGCTAGGAAGGGGGTTTAATCTCCATTGCTTGAGTCGCAGTAAGTGCATTCAAATGAGGATTTCAGCTAAACTAAGTTATCCACTACATAAAACTGAGATAAGAAAGAGTACTGGCTGAAAATACAAATTAAGAAATTATCAGAAAATCCTCTCACTGGTAAACATTACAGGAAGTGATACTGTCATCGTCAGGAATCAATACAATGTGAGGGACCCAGGCCAAAGCCACAGGACCTCTCTCTTTCCCTCTGTGTGATACTGCCTGGACACAGCAAAACCCGAGTCCTTTAGTGCCACTCCACACAAAAACTACTGCTTTTCTTGAAAATTCATCAACACTACTCCGAATATCACTTAGCTCTTTAAAAATGCATAGTGCATATTAGTCACAGGTATATTTCTCATTAGTTACAGAATTACAGAAGTTCCATAAGTCATCAGCACAAAGGATGAAAACTGGGTAAATATAAAGGAAGTAGGTCTCCATGATCTTTCCATTTTTCCGACATTGGAGTTTTCTATCCTATAGGGCTACGAGGAAACAAATCCCTGCAGAATTTCAAAGGATATAATGGGTTTATTGTTCTCCACAGATATGAAACAGGATGACAGCACGTTTCTGTCTAGTTAGAAAATATTGTTTGGCATCAGAATTCTGAATGTTTATTTAGTGCATTTCCTCATACAGTTCCACAAAAGCTGTACAACCAATTCTAGATATTCAAAAAAAATTAAAGGGATCCTGTCACTATTATAGTTTTAATCACAACTGATTGCTCAATGAAGGGTAAGTGTGTCTACAAATCTTTTGAAGACTTCAAATCATCTGGTATACAAAGGTCAAAAGCATTAAACCTATATATTCTATCCCAAGTCATATCAAATGATAGGTTTATATTTTTATCAATTGACAGCTTATTTTGATTAGTTTGTAAAGCACTGATTCCACTGGGCCATCTTCACAAAGGCATGCCACTCTGGTAGCTCAGAATCAGCGCTCCGCCCTCTAACATCTCCTCCTCCCAGTTTCTGTTGGCTGCTACTGTCTCTTGTTTTCACACCTGCTGTACTTGCAATTAATATTTTACTTAGTGTACTAAATAATGTATTCCATTATGATACTCATACAAATACACATTCAGTATCCATTGCCCAATCCTACCCCCTCTTCTTTTTCAGCCTTCCCTCTCATTCCCTCCAACAGCAAACACTCTAATATCAGACTATATACATGTATGTGGATACACAGAGAAGTAGGTTATTTCCTACCTATTATTCTCTCTTCTTGCATCTGCCTTTACTTCCCTTCCCAAAGGCCTCCCTCTTCTCCCCCATATTATGCCTTATATTTTCATTCTCTTCATATTGATATAGCCATGAAATATCTATCTATCTATCTATCTATCTATCTATCTATCTATCTATCTATCTATCTTCTATCTATCTATCATCTATCTATCTATCTACTATCTATCTGTCTGTCTATCTATCTATCTATCTATCATCTATCTATCTATATCTATCTATCTTCTATCTATCTATCATCTATCTATCTACTATCTATCTGTCTGTCTATCATCTATCTATCTATATCTATCTATCTTCTATCTATCTATCATCTATCTATCTATCTACTATCTATCTGTCTATCTATCTATCATCTATCTATCTACTATCTATCTGTCTATCTATCTATCTATCTATCTATCTATCTATCTACTATCTATCTGCTCTTTGTCTATGTAATCTATCACCACTGAGTCAAGTTAATAAAAATTCATTTTGTAGCTTTTCATAATCCCAAACCAAAAATTATTCAAAACTTCAAAATTCTGAAGTCATCTAACTAAATCCAGATGAGTGTATAGTGTGGTAACTTCACCGTTGTCTACATATGACTAATAATTAAAATAAACCAGTTTCTGGGATACTAGGCTCTAGTCACCACAGCATCTAAAAGATAGTTATCATGCAAAAATGTAGGAAGTAAACAATGTATTCATCAGGAATATGCATTCATATGTTTTAAGATAAAATATAACTGCCATGTCAGAAGTCTACACCTAAACTGAATAAATTTTATAGCAACTTCTGTGAATTTCAATATAGAGAGAATATATAACTTCTAATATGTATTTTCAAAGATCTCAATCTCTACTTCAACATAACTGATGTAAGGAATAGAGCCTTACCACTGCATTCATGAAACCCATCACATGAAACCCTTTAGTGAGAGTGCAGCTGAACAGGCACAGGCAACTACAATTCAAAGTTTGGTTGTTTTCCCTGGAACTGTATTCCTTGTCCCTCTTTACTTTCTTAAATATGTCTCTAAGAGTTGTTTCCAGACAGAAGGAATCTTTACATGAAATAGTGCACAGCTAAAAATATATCAAGTTACAAAGACACATGTAAGGATGAATGTGTCTTTAGTAAGAAGACTTGACAGCAAGAAATGCATCACCCCAACTTCCCTCACTCTTTCTCTCTACCGTGCCTGCCAAATATTAATGTATTAATGTTTAGTCGCAACCACTCGGCCCCTCTCTCCTCTCCTCCCTGCTCTTTCTCCCCACCCTTGTGTTCCCTGCTCCTTTTCTTTTTTTTTCTGACAGTCAAATAATGACCTTATTTTATATTCTTATTTCTTTTTCATAACTTAGCTCTATATTTTAAGGAAAATTGTTCTTGAAATTGGCTTAAGTTTTTATATGACTTAACATAGTCCCCAGCATTTATATTTCTATCATAAAGTAGGATATATTAGGAAGACCGCTTAATATTCTGCAGAATTCCATCTTTTCTCACATTCAGAGTTGTGAGATGAATGCCAAATGTCTAACATCGTTCTAATAAATATCTCTTGAAAAATTGAATGAATTAATTGAAATTAATATTCTGAAGAATGATGTACAAGCTATGACAGCTCTTTTGTAAAAGGTCAAATAATGTTCAATATTCTGTACTTAGTAAAAATGGGTGATTAGGTAATAAAACTATAAGACAATATTAAATGAGGAGTTGAAAGAGATTCCTGAGTTAACCTTTTAACTTAATTTTAAATAGGAAATTTGATTAGGTAACATAATTGATTAGGTAGACATGAGAGTCAAGTAAATTTTCCACTAGAATTATTTTACTCTCATAGGTGGGCTCCGTGGCAAGATTAAAGCAGCGGTGAGGTTAGAATGGCAGGAGGAGTTCTGATCTCTTTCTGAGTGCCTGTGGCAACTGCTACCTAGACAGAATTTGCAGAAATTCTACATGATGAGGATGATCTAGGGACCCATATTCTAGTCTTGTTACATAGAAACTGTTTCCACTAGCAAAAATAAAAAATAAAAACAAAAAACCCAGGACACATTTACTTCTGTGTTGTCAGCAAATATTTAGTGCTTAGGCACTTCTACATAATTAACATAAAAGACTGACTGAGCAAGAGAATAAAACGCCCTCGTGCTTTACATATTACAGGGGGTAGACTTCAGGTAGCAAGTAAGAAAAAGTAGAAAATGTCTTGAAAGATGATGCACACTGAGGACAAAGAAAAGGTAGAGAAGGTGAAGGTTATTGTGAATTGAAGGCAGACAGAGGCTTCTGTATCACAGAAAGTCTCTGAGCAAAATGGAGAATCTCTGGAGCTGCTCCACATGTTCTTAACATGGAAAGGAAGGGTGTGATCTGACCCAAATCTTACCTGAGTCTACTAAGAAGAGAGTGTAAAGGCTACCATAGAAATGGGAAACGTCAAGATGCTACTACCATTAGAAACATGAAATTAATGACAGAGGACAAGGTAATGTTTCTGTTTCTCCAACTCATTGAAATTTATGAAGGTGCCCATAAAAATTACATTTATTCATGTCTATAATTCACTGGAATCAAATGCATTTATAATGGTATGAAATTGTCAGTGATTGGGTTCTATGGTGCTGTTCTTCTGCACAGAGGAAATTTTATCCATTAAACAATAGCTCTCCTCCATTCCCAAAGTATCTGGGATTAAATTAAATAGAAAAGAGAGTACCAAAACTTGCAATTGTGCTTATCTTGTACCTTGTTTACTTATCATTATTGAAACATTATTTAGTTCTTCATAGATCCAAAAGGTATTATATACATGCCTTTAACTTTACTTGCAAGATTTCCTCAAACATTCTTACAGAAAACTCTAATGGGAAAAAACCTGCACTTGCATTGGTTTACCAGAGACTTTCTTCATTTTAGCCACTTCATTTCTGAAGTAGGTGTTTACTTGCTTTAACATTCTTAGGATTCTTGCCGGGCACCGGTTTTTGTTGTTTTTGTTTTGTGTTAAGATTCTGAAGATGGAAGACCACAGTATCCTAGTATTACAGTGGCAGCTGAGAAGGCTGCAGGCCGGCTGACTAGGTACCCTCCTTTGTGACAAGGTGCTTCTCCTTGACTGCTTATTTCTTTTTCTGTCCTGCTAAAATGTTTTATAAAAGTGTCCTGAAGAGGGTTTTATTGAGTTCATCTTCCCTAGGGTTCTGGTTTCTTCTTCAACATTTATTTTTTTGTCTTTTGTCAAATTTTAGAATTTTCCATTATTATCATAGCAAACGTCCTCTCTCTTGTACCCTCGTCTCTGTAGTTAAAATGTTTCTTTGTCTGCTTTATTCTATGCCCTAAACCCCTTAGGTTCACCTTACCTTTTTTTCCCCTTGAGCCCTAAGGACTCAATTTCTACAGCCCCATCTTTGTATGCACAAAGTTGTGTTTTCTGATTATATATTTCTTTGAATTCATCTTAGTAATTTCCAAAGTGTTCACATCTTTCTGCTGTAGAATTCCAGACAGAGCTTGGTTTAGAGTCTTTACTGATACTTCCAATGATTCACGTATTGTGTTTATTTCCTATGCTTTGCTTTAGTTCTTTAAGGCAGCTATTTTAAATCCTTTGGCTAGACCAGCTACCAGAACATTTTCATGGACACTAACTGCTGATCTTTATATTTTTCTTTTTTTCTTCGTTATTTCAAGACAGGGTTTCTCTGCGTAACAGTCCTGGCTATCCTGGAACTTACTTGGTAGACCAGGCTGGCCTTGAACTCACAGAGATCCACCTGCCTCTGCTTCCCAAGTGCTGGGATTAAAGGCATGTGGCATCACTGCCCAGCACATATTTTTCTTTGAGTAGGCAATGGCTTCCTTTCTGTTCTTCCTTCACACAAATATACACTTGCACACTCACATGCATGCATACATACATATAAAATGCCTTGTATCCTTTTTTTTTGAAACTTGTGTTTGATGGTAACAGTATGAGAATTCTAGAAACCTGATTCTCTTTCCTAATGTCTGTATCTCCATGGTGGATTTGGTTTGTTCGTTTGTTGTTTGTTTATAATTGCAGGCTACTTCTGTGCCATACATCAGTAGACGATGTAAAATAAAAGTACTTCTCAAACACTTTCATAATCTTGCTTATTTTCCTGGGCCTACATGATTAATTTCTGATTTTCTATTTTACAATTGTTTGCTATTGTCTTAAGCATTAACTGTCTATTTTCCTCCAGAAATAATAAATAAAAATAGAAAAGGTGATAAAAATAATTTCCAGCCCCTTAAATGTCCTGTAAGTGAGTTTGTTGGATGAGGGAGAGAACGAAAATGACAGAAGACCTTTCAAACACAAAATTACTGCCTGCATTATTTGTCTGCATGTTTGAAAACAGGTCTGTCATCTGTATGGCAGAATTTCTCCTATCCATCCCGACTTGTACAAAAAATCAAAATCAAATGCCTACCTTCTTAGTATGGTTGTTCTGAAGGCAATGGGGAGGAACGCAATGTAGAAGTAACCTGAAACTGATCATCATGTATTACATAAGCCTTTCCATGATTCCCCCAGCAGAGTATACTTGCACAGGAGATCTGTCAGAAAGATTCCATCACTGCAATTCCCTCCCAAAGGATAACAGGTTCCTCAGATTCCTCAACATTCCTGCACACGCTTCTGAGACTTGATTCTTTTTGAAGAAATGACTAATCACCTAGATGGTAGGAAATATTTTAAGGAGAAAGGAAGGAATCAAGAGACATTTAATTTGTGGCCTAACAAATTAATGTAATTGTGCTGCTACAGAGTAGAAAGATTAAAGACGACCAAAGTGTTCAGTGAGGCAATTAAATAATTGTCAAATCACTATTACCTGCTGCACCTGGATAACCATGTGATAAGATCTAATTGACAGACACCCAGAAAGAGAAGTCATATGACAACCATCAGCTGGTGGAACATAAAAAAGCACAATTCATGCAATAACAGAAAGAATGAGAGCAGATAGAGGTATGAATTATGGACAGTTTCTTAGTTTCCAACAATAAGACGTTACATGCAAGTAGAGAATTCAGCAGACTCATCTGAGAAATATAACCATATGTAAATGACAATAAAATTATGCTGTTCCAGAAACCAAAAGAAGACAATGAATGTAATATAGACTGAGAATTTATTTTCTGTAAGGTAGTTATTGGAATAGAAAAAAATCACAAATACTTATTGGAATAGAAGAAAAATATCAAATGCAACAGAATCTTCTAGAATAGGAACATTTTGAGGATGAGAAAACACGAGCAGCAGTCTCTATACTTCATTATATCTACATATGAAAAACAGAAAATTCATTGTTTTCTATTTGACAAAATATTCATTTAATCCCCAACTTTTTAATTTATTTGATAAGTTTTTCATTATTTTTGACATCAAATTTTTGGGTATTATATAACGGTATGTGCTAATATTACAGTGAAAGAACCTCCCAGGCCTAAGCAGTTACCTACAACAGGCATAGAAAGAAATGCTCGCTCAAACCATGTTGTGGTTCTGAATGAAAAGGCACCAAAGCTTCATATAGTTGAGAGTTTGGTAAGTTCCAGGTGGGCAGGCAGGCAGACTGGCTGGCAGGCTAGTAGGCAGGCAGGCAGGCAGACTGGCTGGTGTTTGGGAATAATGAAGATGTATATCTGGTAGAGGAGATGAGCCACTTGGAGCAGGCATTGAGGTTCCCAAAGCCCACGTAATTTCTAACCAATTCGCTTATCTTTCTGCTTCATGGTTGTGTCTTAATGTCAGCCCAGGACCCCTGGTTCAGTACTCTGTCTGCCTGCCTGCCTACCAGCCTGTCTGCCTGCCTGCCAGCCTGTCTGCCTGCCTACCTGCCTACAAACCTGCCTGCCTGCCTGCCAGCCTGTCTGCCTGCCTAACTGCCTACCAGCCTGGCTACCTGCCTGCCAGCCAGTCTGCCTGCCTGCCAGCCTGTCTGCCTGCCTACCTGCCTACCAGCCTGGCTACCTGCCTGCCAGCCAGTCTGCCTGCCTGCCTGCCTGCCTGCCTGCCAGCCTGTCTGCCTGTCAGCCTGCCTGCCTGCCTACCTACCTGCCAGCCAGTCTGCCTACCTGCCTGCCAGCCTGTCTGTCTGCCTACCTGCCTGCCTGCCTACCTGCCTGCCAGCCTGCCTACCTGTCTGCCTGTCTGCCTGCCTGCAAGTCTACCTGTATGTCTGCCTTCCTGCAAGTCTGCCTACCAGCTTGCCTGCCCGCCTGCTGCCATTCTGCCCGACATACTGTCATGGTTTCTAATCCTTTGAAACTCTAACCCCAAACACACTATTTTATAAGATGTCTCAGTTATGGCATTTTATCACAGCAGCAGAAAAGTTACTAGGACGCTTGAGGTCTTTCAAGTTACCCACCATAGGCATAGGAGGAACCTTCAGAATCACAGAGTTATCCCCCTAACAGCACATGGACATCTGAGATAACACCCCATAATGGCAGACTTAGCAAAACATCTCTTCTGAGAATCAGCTTAGTCATTTATCAAAGTGGAAGGGTAGCATTAGTAAGATAATTTTAACAATACATAAAAGATATTAGACCTACAAAAAACCCACTTAATTCTTAGTGTTTATTACGTATTCACCTGTTCTAAGAAAAATACTCCATATATCACTGAGTTTTCTATTTTACTATTTTAAATGTTTTATCCTATTCTATTTTTAGCCTTGTTACTAGGAAAATAACACGTGAATTGTAGCAGAAACAACATAACAACCTTGTATGGGTCCCTGCGTTCATATTTACCTGTCTCCCATTCACATTTCTGCTGATAAACAAGTTTACAATTTCATCACATATTCTTTTTGTGTGCAAGGAGGAGATGTGAAGGGCAAGAAGGTATCACCATACCTTGGAAATAACTGGCTAAAATGGAGCAAAGGTATTTAGGAAATAAGAAAGTCAGGTAAAATTCCAGGACATAAAAGGTCATGTTTGTAAGGATGGCTAAACCCACAAAAAGGAATGTTGAAAGACTTACTCAGAATACGAATTCATTGTCAAGGAAGCCCCGATTGCTGAAGACAACACCCACACAACTCACTGAACATGGAGAAGTGAATCTGCTGCCTACGCAGAGCCTTCACTCCTATATTCTAGCATCTTTGGCACAGGAAGGGACTAGACACACTACCAAAAGAGAAACATAAAACCAAGACAGACACAAGCCCTTTGATCTACAATATTGTCTTGCCTGGAAGACATGTTAGGTGGGAGTCACCACCCAGTACCTGATTTGACTTAAGATCCACCTCACAAGTTGGAATCCATACCTGACAATGCTTGAGTGGGCAAGAACTAGAGAACAAATATCTAAGTAACAAGGGTAAAACCAAATACTATTGACTGACTAAATGAATGAATGAATAAAAGTAAAAAGAAAATGCATACTAATGACATTCTTCCACGCATAGAGCAGTGCCTTGCTCAGCCATCGTCAGAGAAGCTTCCTCCTGCAGTACATAGGGACAAACACTGAGACCGCAGCTAGACATTATAAAGAGTAGAAACCCTCAAATATTTAGCCTTAAATGGGAGTTCTCCAAGAAATCTCTCTCCTCAGGGCTCAGGAACTCCGGGGCAAAGAAGGCAGGAAGACAATACAATCCAGAGGGGAAGGGAGGAAACAAGGTTCTCTAAAGAAAGGCCACCAAAGCTCATATGAACTCACAGAGACTGAGGCACCAGGCTCAGGGCTTGCATGAGTTTGTGTCGGGTTCTCTGTGTTATACTTTATGGGCTTTCAGTTTTGTGCTTTTATGGGAATTTGTGAAGAAGTGGACCTCTGATTCTTGTACCTTCTCTTGGGCTCTTTTTTTTCTGCTTGATAGTCTTGCCCAATTCCAATGTAATAATTTTTGTTTTATCTTTTATTTCATTATTATGCCTTAGAAGCCTGTTCTTTTCTAATGAGAGACAGAAAGGGAGCAGATCCACATGTGACAGGAGGTGGGGAGGACTGTGAGGAGTTAGAGGGAGGGAAAACTGAAGAATATATTTTGTGAGAAATAATCTATTTTTAATAAAAGTGGAAAAATAAATATTTTCTCAAAAGATAATTTATTGTCCATATGAGATGGGGAGAATAAGTAAAACTTCAAAATGAGAAAGCAAAGCCTTTAAAGGGCATATGAAGGTCACTGGCTAAGAGAAAAGGTCATTGAAAAAAAGGAGTAGAAGGTATTGTACCCTTGCACATCTCTAAATTTTGATGGAAATGGGATAAATCCAAGAAGATAATGCAGTTCCCATGCCTATTGGAATAAGTGTCCTGATATAAAATTTGAATCTAGGTCATACATTATTTTCTCAACTGATATTTAAATTCAAAAGTGACAGGCTAGGCAACTGATATGAATTAAATTGAAATTTTAAAAGCTTGTCAAATATGTTCCATATTTCATTAAAAAAAAAAAAGAGTCAGTGTTACATGGTGCTCTCCCTGCAGGGTTAACTAGTTCTCCAGTCATTTTCCGCATGACAGCACCATTTAAAAATACATACAGGTGCTACCAAACTCCTACATAACGTGTTTGCTTTTGAATGTGGTGGTCTGTTTCCATATGTCTATAACCATGGGACACAATCACTACTTGTTAAATTAGGGTAGCATTCATGGAAAATTAGTGCTGAGCATTTCATCTTCATGAACATAAACCTGACAAGCTGAGAGAGGACAGGGTAGCTGCACCTGGAGGAGAGACCATCTCCATTCAGATCTGCAAAGAGCCCCAGGAAACAATTGCTGATTGTCCTTGAAAATGCAAAGATATATACAATGCTTATTAAAAAATAGTGGATGGCCCCCGAGGAATGACACCTTTGATTTCCGAACCTCCATAAACATGTATACACACACACACACACACACACACACGGGGGGGGGGGGGGAGGGAGAAAGAGAGAGAGAGAGAGAGAGAAAGAGAGAGAGAGAGAGAGAATCTTGTCCATATGTCCACATTTTAAATTAGTTCTCTGATGTTACTGAGATCATATAGACAATAAGAAGTTATTATTGTGGGGGCTGGAGAGATGGCTCCGAACTTAAGGGCACTGGCAGCTTTTCCAGAGGAAATTGAAATTTGATTAAAATTTATGCCCTGGCAATGTTGATGCATGCATGGGCAGCAAATGTGTGGTGGATCTGTTGAACTTGTTCACACCTGGCTTCATTATCTAAGTTGATGAGTATGACTGACCAGGTCTGTTTCTCAAGAGGGCACCAGATCTCATTTCAGATGGTTGTGAGCCACTATGTAGTTGCTGGGAATTGAACTCAGGACCTTTGGGAAAGGAGTTAATGCTCTTAACTGCTGAGACATCTCTCCAAACCCAAATTCAATTCCCGGTACCCACATGGCAGTTCATAACTGTCTGTAACTCCATTTTAGAGGTTCTGACATCTTTACACAAATGCATATAAAATAAAGTTAAATAAATTATTTAACAAAAAAAGATATTACAGTGAACCAAATTAACATCAGACACTGTTATCTATCCTTGTGGAGAATGCAGCAAAAATGTCATCTCACTCTTCCTTCTCAAGATTCCTAACTACACTTATATAAATCTTGTCACCAAAATAATAAAAACTGTCCATTAAAATATCTGGTAACGTGCCTATTTTCTATAAATTATATCAAGTCATTATTAAAATGATTCAACAGCATTCATATAGTTTCTATAATTTAAGATATTAAGCTTCTTACAATTCCTTGTGGTTTTCAACTAACTTAGCAAATTAGCCTGAAATTGGAGACTAATTGAAACAAAATCTATCTGAAAAAGGTCATGTAGAAAAGTCATGATAAGGTCATTTCCCCCAAGAATTCCCACAGTTCTTTATTGCCCTTTGTTTGAAAGGACTGTGCCATCAATACCTTAATTACTGGTGCAAACAGACAGCAGGCATCAAGGCAAGGGAACAGTCTCAGAGGGTCTTGCAAAATGCAGGTCATTCTGGAGAGCCCAACCACAAAGGATGAGACACATTTTAATATCGAGGGCTAAATTTTATAGCCATGTCACTGCTCGGTGTGTCACAGTACTAAAACACATCAAGGTAACTAAGCCCATGAATGTACATGAGCTAAAGTTCAGTGCTCAAAATGCATTTTTTTTCTGATATTCTGTGAGAAGTGTCAATAAATCTTCAGAGGGAATCAATACATTGTAATAAATATAGTGAGTTTTGAAAAGATTATAGAAGATGATAAAACAGGGTGTGTTTGGGAAATATGATTTTATTATTGTGTTATAAAAACAAAATAGGCTAACATTGATAGGTGACTAAATAGAATAGGATGAAATAGACAGCCTCTTTCATAGTATTCTCTCTTTTGATAAAGGAATCTAGAGTTTCATCTGTGTGGCAAATAAATGTAACAGATATTGACTGAAAATATTAAAAGGACCTGCAGGATATTCAGTAATTTAAAAGACTAAGGATTTTCAGAAGCCTGAGTTGTCATGAGACTACTTTACATAGTACTACCTTAGTGCTATCATCTTTCAAATTCTTCCACATTTTACACGAGAAGCAACACAAACACATAAGCATATTCAGACAAATTAAAACTGTCACTGTTCAAAAAAGGGAGCAAAATGTATACTAAAGATCACTCTCAGCAACAAAAATACTGTTTAAAAAACCTGCAATAGTCCAGCTTTCTTCTCTTTAGCACAAATGTCATGTATTCTGTAGCATTCCAATATTAACCCTAGTTTAAGCATTCTAATTCCAAAATATCTAAGCAAAAAAGAATTTCCAAATTTTTTTCTTTGCAAATCGCCAAATTAATTAGGAAACTGTACAGCATATAAAAATGTGATACCAAGTAATATCTCTGTTTCAACAGTTGTCATTATGGCGCAATTGTGGACTCATATTCAGCATTAACAACACGCACACATTTCTGTCTCTGAATGCGTTCCATTTTGTCAGTGACCTTGGGCCAGAGACAAAAGAGAAGCATTCCACTGTCATGCTTTCAGAAAACCAGACTGACAAGTGTCATCCCAAGAGACAGTATGAAGTCATGCCATATTTACTACTAGATAAGGAAAGAACTCTCTATTGCAAACATAACTGGTTAATAAAACTACTAATTCCTTCTTCATAGCCTACATTGCTATCATAATCAATTACTATGCACTAAAACCCTTCACGCAAGTCATAGGATGGTCCCATTTGATATTCACAAAAATCAAATGACATTTATGACAAAAACATATTCCCGGTGATCATGCACTTCTTACAATATACTAAATCTGATTTAACAAATTTAAACCAATACTTATTCACTCCTTAAAAATATCATGTGAAAGCTAAATTTTATGGTTTTTTGATATAATGGCCTTTTCCATATTTTATGTGACTGTAAACAAAGCATTTGACTTAATTATATCTCCTACAGTTTATCACACTAAAAGACAATTGGTAAACTATAACATTCATACATTCATTTCTGTAATCCTTATTTATATGGTCCTTGCTTTAGATTCACACATTAGAAAGTATTATCAGCTTGATTTATTTAAACTATTTTTGATGTTTCATTTATTTGCCAAAATAAAACCCTTTTTATTAACTGAAATTAATTAGTATTGACCATAAAACATTGTCAAAGAAAGCTATATTATATGTTATATTATATTATAATCAATCACTTCTGAGTACAAAAGTACTTAGAGATATAATACTGGAAACAATACCATAATTAGTTTCAAAATTGACTATAGAAGACAAGATCATAAAAACCCAGAGACCAGTAACACACTGTTTCCTGAATATAACAATTCTCTAGTGATTAACTAATATTGTATATTTTCTATTATTTTTTAAAATAAGTTTGTGTGTGTATGTATGTGTGTGTGTAATCTAGAAGCACACTTAATCATGTTGTGTGCATAACTGGACAAATTTATAAGTTATTGCCCTGCTGAAATAATGATTAAATTATGAAACTATGCTTTCCATATCCAAAATAAAAATGGACTAAGCTTATCTCTTTACTTTCAGTTTTTCCTGCTCTTTTGGTAGCATGTATTTGTTATATTCCTACAGCGAACCCTTAAATTTTTATCAAAAAGAGGCAAATGAAAACCAAGACATTTATCATTTTGCGCAAACACACTGACAATGAACAGCATGCTGCGTGCAGTACCTTTGGGTATTGTTTCACAGGGATCAGTACTCTTTCAGACAGTTTTATGTTTTTGTTGCTGATGACATCGAGATATTTCTTTTCTTCGTCTTCCCTTTTTCCATCTGAACCCTGAAATTTCTCAATTTCTGAAAGAATAAAAAAAACACAAAACACAATTCAGTGAAATGAAACAAAAGCCACCATAGTACGATGAGTGTTTCTTATATTCTAGATAAAATTTGGATAATTTGGATAAAGGCTGAAACTGCACCATGCAATCAGCTATGTGAATATTGCTATATGGTGACCTCAGTCAACTGTAACTAATAGGTGGTAAAGCAAAACAACTGTACCTACTGTGAACAAAATGATCCACTTAGCTGCCGTAGGTAGCTTCTAATAAGATACAAAAAAATTATGTCCTCTGACCGCGTAAAACACCTACACACATAGCCGTCCTGAAAACAGAGACTAGTGCGAAGCATATTTTAAGTTTATATTATTTTTTTTTACTTGGAATGATTTCTAAGAAAAGAAAATATTTAAAAATAATATCAATCCAGTTCTAAACTACAGCAAAAATAAATTATATATTATTATATTATAAACATCCTTAAAATCGATCTTAAAGGGCTCATATGAGCTATAAAGATTGTAATTAGCCAATTTTATGGAAAATGCTTATTTTGCCCTTTAAGAATGTTGCAGAGAAGCTATTCTAAATATAATTATACAACTTATTCATTCTTTCATTTTAAGATTTTCATTAAAAATGTGGGTCTCTATTATGCCTACCAGAGATAGAATAGAAAACAGAAAGGGTCCTGGTTTCATACAGTATGTATTCAAATGAGGAAAACAAACATATGCATAAATATGTGGGGAGAGGAAATACATACGATAAAACTACTAAAGGTGTCGATGAATCAAGGGATGCAGTCTGGGTGGAAAACCTATCAGAGTAAATCAGTTCAGGTCTTGATGTTAAAAAAGAGTAAATCTTGAGGACGGACAAGAAAGACTAGCAGCTGAACAAAGAGCAACCTGGATTGGCTGAAGAACAACAAAGAAAGGAGTTTGTTGGAACAATATCAGACAGATAATTTAAGATCCTGTAGGACAGGAGATCATTTCTGATCTCTCTCGATCTCTCTCTCTCTCTCTCTCTCTCTCTCTCTCTCTCTCTCTCTCTCTTTGTGTGTGTGTGTGAATATACTTGGAAGCCAGTGGACAGTCTTTAGTAGAGAGGAGGGGAGGAGGGGACAGCCATATTAAATTTGCCTTGGCCCTGCATTCAGTGTTAATCAGTTTGGTCTTGAACTCATGATCCTCCTGACTCAACCTCACTGGTGCTGGGCTTACAGGCATACCCTGCACCAGGCTCACAGATTTCCAGTCATCTAGTTGGGAAGTGATACTAAGGCTGGAAAAATCAGGCAGGAATTAGATGGAGAAGCAAAGGGTCAGCGGAAGCCAAGTGTCTTACTGAACGGAGTTATTTAAATGTGAGTTATACATGTACTGGTTACTACTTAACATGTCGGCATCAGCTTTCTACTGTCCTGCTTCAGCGTTAAGTGTCATCAGTATAATAAGGGCTAACTTTAAACTGACTGCTTTCTAAGTCTCAAGAAGCTCTTTCTTCAGATTTTTCCTACCTGATATCCTTTCACAAACAGAACACTGGCAACTTCAAGTAAATGCTCTTCATTAACATAATCTGTGATGACAATGAACTTCTGATCAATGTTCCTGGTACTTGAGCTTTTCTAGCATTTTATTTTTACTCTGGGCAGGGGAACAGTAACATGAGACACACTGTAGCTCAACCTAGTCCCAATCTGTTACATGAATGGCTTCTTTGTCAGTCTGTCACAATAAGAAACTGACTTTGCCTCGCCTAAAACTCCAAGTTTGGGTGTTTTTAGACAAAATTTGGTCATCCTATGATTAATTCTAATAATGTTCCTATCAGGAAGAAGAACTAAATAAAATCCCATTTTCACTCCTCTTTCTTAACAATTCTGCAATTTCTCTTTGAAACTCTTGCTATTTCTTTAGTCCTTGTGACAGATTCACTCTGTTATCTTTTCCCCCCTGACATATCAGTGTGAGCAATAGCTCAATAATTATGTGTCAACCACAATGCCACAAAATGGTATAACCAAATCCTGCCCAGTTTGAAAATCAGAGATTTCAAATTTATGCAGACCCTTTTCTTATTTAATTTTTTTGTTTTCAAGTTATTTGCATTCATATATTTAAAATAAACATTTGAATTTTTACTCTTTACTGTGTTCGTTAATTATTTATCATACTATGGATTGAACATGGTCTCATGTACCATACTAGGCAAATAAGGTGTATCTCCAGCCCTCTTTTGTTTATTTATTTTTACTTTCAAGTATGATCTTTGAGATTCCACAGTGTCCTGAACTCACTCTGTATCCCACAGTGGCCTTAAAAATAAGATAGTCTAGCCTCAGCCTCCCAAAGACCTTGTACACAGGCATGCAACAGCAGGTCCAACTTAAAATAATCATAATTTTTATTTCATGATTAAGGCATAGGCTCTATAACATTTAGAGAACATGGTTACTCATAAATTTCAAAAGTGCACTAATTAGAGAGTAGTGTATAGAGAAATATAAACATTTCACATTTCCAGGTAGCATCTATTTAATGCCAATCAGTACATTATGGGATACAATATTTAATATACTAGGGGTAATGGTTTTAAGTCTTAAGGTGGCAAAATTTTTGTGTGTGTCTTTCTTCTTCTTTTTTATTTATTTTTATTGAGCTCTACATTTTTAACTGCTCCCCTCTCTGCCTCTCCACTCCCCTTCAACCCTCCCCCAAGGTCCTCATGCTTCCAATTTACTCAGGAGTTCTTGAAGGTGACGAAATTTTTATGTTTTATGTTGTCTTTCTTGGTTTGCTAGTGAACATATCCATTCAAAAATTTCCATTGCTAACACTGCAGAACCTGGGTGATGTGGAAATCCAAAGGACTATTCCTTTATCATATCTCCATCCACATAAGATTTGCTGGCATCCAAAGAAGGCTATAGAAGAAAGCAATGCAAGGAAATTTTCGCTTCTGCTCTTTTATTACTTTATTTACTGCCATATAAATTCCTTAAATATGATTTCCACAGGTGTTATTATATTTTATAAACATCCTTATCTGTGTTTTAATCTGATTTTTATATTTTAGTGGAAATTTTAATATCTGAGGTGATGCGTGCAGATTAGTTGTGTGCAGAATTTCAGAAATTTCATTTCTTGTTTTATAAGCATTGTTCAGCATCAATTTATAGAGATGGAGAGTGGCAGAGACTTTTTTTGCCATATTAGTTTCTTTTAAAATGTACTTTTCCTGTAAATTGTACACTTTTTCCATAAGGCTTTCAAACACCCATAGTGCCATTTATTTGTCTTTCTTCCCTCTCTCTGGATTACCCTTAGGCCTTCCTCTCCATGTAAAGCACCATTGTAGAGATTCCAGAGCTTCTCCTTGTCATTGGTTTATGTATGTGTGTTTGATAAGACTTTTTCCTAGTATTCTATCATGCCACCCTTCACGTTTTCTATTCCTGTCAAGCCCTGTCAGTGTTACTGGTACCCTTGTAAATCTCCAGCTGTTTTCATACACTTTCCCATCATCTCTGTGCCAGCTTACATATCTATGAACAATGTCGTTCTTCCCAATATTTTTTGCTTTCACTGTTCTTTTTTCCTATGTCATTTATCATTTTTGCTTTGACAAAGTCTCCCTGCGGAGCCTGAGCTGGCAGCCAGCTCCTAGTCCTCTTTACTCAGTCTTCTGAGTGCTATGTTTACTGACACCAGCCTGCTTTAGTTGTAATTGTTGACTCATCAAAACACATGCACATATACAAATGACAAAAAATTAAGCAATCTGTACAACCAATGTGAATTAAGTTAACTAAAAAATCATACAACCCAAAAGTTACAATGTGAATGGCAATATAACCTAAAACTCGATCTGTTGAAATATTAGTACTCAAAGTGAGGAATTATATTAGATAGTTGAGCTCTTGATAGAAGATTGATTTGTGAACACTGTATACAAATGAATGAAGTTAAGGCTCTTATAGTGAAAGGGCCGAGGACAACTGTCACAGCTAGAAAGCACTATAGAAAGTGTGTTTCACCAGACACTGAATCTGTCATGACCATGATCTTGGTCTTCTTACCCTCCACAACTACTGGAAAAAAGTTCATATGTTTGTCTGGGCATACCTCTAACAGAATTGGAATTAAAATCCTAAAAAAGATCCTAAAAAAAAGACTATTTTTTTTTTTTTAGGATTCTAAGATCATTTAATAAAAACCCCCAACACCAGGCATGACAAGCCCTCTTTTGAGTTGCTGGTTAGGATGGTCAAAGGGACTCCTAAAACATACTGTCTATTTTTATCACCCTTGGTTGCCCCACCCCTAGAAGCAGATGGTAAGCCCCTGCTGGTGATGTTTGTACACAGGCTCTAGAGCTGGAACTGACCCGAAACCATCCTCCCTGCAAATTAGCTTTCAAGGTAACAGAGGGCACCATTAAAGCTCTCAATGAAAAGAAGCAACAAACAGTTCTACATATGTATGATGCCTCTCAACCATAACAATGAGAAGCATCAAACTATAAAACTAAGGTCGTAGTAGTATCCAGGTCAAGTGAAGTCATGGATGCATCTTGAAGGAGAACCTACAACCACTACCTTACTAAACCAGGATAATCTTTCACTACATTCTATGTATTTCTGTTTCTACACTGTGGTGGTCTGAAAGAAAATGGTCCCCAAAGGCAATGGATTTATAATGAACTGTTGCCTTGTTTAAACAGGTGTGGTCTTATTGAAGGAAATATGTTATTATAAAGGTGGGCTTTGAGGTCTCATATATGTTCAAATCATGCCCAGTGAGAAAGATAGCTCCAGTTGCCTGTGAGTTACTAAGTAAGAACTCCCAGCTCCTTCTCTAGCATCATGTCTGCCTGCATGCTGCCTTGTTTCCTGCCATGATGATAATGGACTACATCTCTGAATTGTAAGTGAGCCACTACAATTAAATGTTTTCCTTTATCAGAGTTGTCATCGTTATAGTGTCTCCTTACAGCAATAGAAACCCTAAGACATACCCACAGACACAACTCCTATAGTTCTTACCCCTCATCAAAGGAACTTATTCTTTCAAACAGGTACAGCTCATTCCAGAAGATGACAATGAATCAAAGCACAGAGCTATGGTCCCAATGGAAACACCTACAACAACTCCTGCATGTGAGACAGAGGGAACATTTCAGAAGATACGATAGAAAGACTGTAAGAGTCAGGGGATCAGAGAGTTTTCTGTGAGTCTGTGTCTCCCAGGCATATCGGAATCTAAACCCACAAAGAGTCACCTACATGATTGCCTAAACATGAACTGAATAAGAACAATAAAAACAGAATATATACATATAGATATATATGTATATGTATACATTCACATACACTTACACATACACAAATGCAAGAGCAGCCATGAATTTAAAGAAGAGTGGGGAGGAGTATATATGAGAGCTTGGAGAGAAGAAAGGGAAAGGATGAATGTTGTATTTATATTATGATCTCAAAAAAATCTTGATATGAAATGATATTGAATGTGTTCTTGGGGTTTACTTTTTCAGGACATTTTGTGCACCGTTCCTCCTTTGATGTATGAATGCATTCTCTGCCAGGTACTCATAGTTCTAACTTTTAAACAGAAAAGAAGCAAACTTATGTATACGTGAATTTCTAGGCAAAAATTTCTTTAAAAATAGGACAAACTTAAAAGTCAAACACATTTCAAAATAATATAATACAATTTTTAAAACCTATTTAAATGAAAGCAAAAAAGCTACATTTTGACAAAAGAATGTGGGATTATTCTGGGGGAAAACAAGTTTTTTCTAAACATAACAAAAATTGTATATATTTAGGAAGGAACACTGTCAGTTTCAGTGTTTTTATAATTTAAGCTCATAGAAAATCAAAATTAAAAATAAATGTTTAAAAGATCTAACTTTATAAAAATGTCTAAAAGCATTTTTTTTTTGGTTTTTTGAGACAGGGTTTCTCTTTAGCTTTGGTTCCTGTCCTGGAACTAGCTCTTGTAGACCAGGCTGGTCTCGAACTCACAGAGATCTGCCTGACTCTGCCTCCCGAGTGCTGGGATTAAAGGCGTGCGCCACTACCGCCTGGCTTCTAAAAGCAATTTTTGACTATTTCAAAAAGAATATTTGGTTAGCCAGTAGAATTTTTATTATAAACTACTAAAATCAACTTCTATTTACAGAGATAATGCTGTTTGATTCATCTTCAAATTACACCAATTTACTATAAATGAGCTACCCTCGACATATTCGCACTCACAACCCACTCCTGTGTCAAGACAGTGGGAAGCACAACCAGACTCTGTCTGTACTTCAGAACCTCCATGTGAAATTCCCATGATCAGTGCCACAGCCAGGCAACTGGCACCCCAGAGCCTAAATTCGGGATAAAAGAATAAATGCTCTGTGTATTCATTTTAAATGGAAACGTACAATCAATAAAACAACATAAAAATAATTTACCATAATTTTACTTCCTTGTCATTTATGAGAAAGATGTAAATTTTAACACTTATTATTAATTTTGTTGAAAATAATTTTTCATACAGTATAGTCTAATCAAGGCTATCACTCCCAAAGCTTCTTTCAGATCCTCCTCACTTCACCACCTACTCAAATCCACACCTTTTCTCTCTCTCTCAAAAGACAAGGGGAAAGATATTGGTGGCAATTTTTATGTACTATCTTTTCATCAAACCTCTATAGGTCAGGATCAACTACAGCACATTTCAAATACAGAGGTCTGAGGGAGCTAGTGTGACATTAGAAACATGGGAAGAAAGCAGTAGCTAAAGTTTATAAAATCTTGATTTACATTTTAAGATATTTTCATTTTGATCACATTATTTCCCTTCCGCTCAAGTCCTCCCAGGTGCCCCAAAACTTCTCTACTTTCCTTCCCACTTAACTTCATGCTCTCCCCCACTAAAAGAGGAAACGCCCAAAACTAAGCTTTAAAAAAACAGACAAACTTTAAAAATACATGTATTCAAGTTGTATTCTGTTTTCTTGGGATCAAAGAGATATCAAGTTTACACCCTGTCTATTATAACATGTGTATGCTATGATTATACCCTGTCTACATCATTACTCAAGAACATACTTAACTCTCACTGTTTGAAGGTTAAACTCTTAACTCTTTTGTGTCTGTTTAACCAAACATTCCAGTCTAATTCATTCCTCGTTATACTTTTGTTCCTTGCATCCTGAGTAAGGAAGTCTGAATTAGGTCCCCATACCCTAAGTAAAACATCTATTGGCAAGTCCACAGCACAGGGGATGAAGATGTTTTGCCCTTTATTCATCTCAGCAAGTTCACCCTAAACACTTACTTCACAAAGTTTTCTCTACCTCGGCCTTCTACTCTATTTTCATAAATGAGTACTTTGATCATAGTACAATGTTTGTGCATAATTGTTTCCCCCATTTATTGTGTTTTCTATGAAGACAGAAACCTAAACACATATATTAATTTTTTTCCATTCCCAATACTCAAAACAAAGTGAATGAGTTCAGGGATAAACATATAATCAAGTCACCCATCAACCTGTACTGTGAACACGGTGGTCTAGAATAGTATCCTTCAGTTTTCATTACTAAAACTTGGAAAATGTGATTCTCACAGTGATGATCTTTTAAATAGTCATTAACACGGGCATATCTGCATTTCCACAACACCAGAAGCGTTTTTATAACGTGGATTAGCTTTCATCACATAAATGTATGAGAAGCATTATGAAGGGCTTAACTATGAGAGGTGATGTACACTCAAAATGAACTTGCCAACACGCACACTCTTTAATGATCAGAAAGTGGTGATTTAAACAAAACCCCTGGCATGGTCTCATTGCTGATATCTTAATGATTATGTGAAATGATTTTATTTAAGAAGCTACCTGGTGATTTTGAACTAAAAGATCATCCAGTATTAAACAAGGGCACATTTAAAAGTACTGTATATTAAAAAGTGAGTTTTTAGGCCAGGGGTGCTGGTTTACACTTAGAATCCAAAGTAAATGTATAAAGATTAGAGGTTCCAGGTCGTCTGTCATGACATAGTCTGAGACAAGCCTATGCTCCAAGAGACCCTTTCTATAAAAGATTAAGATAATAATATGTGAACTAACAATATTAAGTGGAAAATACCTATCCCCATTTCTGGTATTTATGACTTTATGACAATATGTTGATGTGTTTATTTTCTGAGCACAGGTAGGAAAAATAACATGTTGGGTTAAAAAAAAGTATAGAAATAAAAATAAATCATCCCCCTGACATCCACTCTAAGTTCCTTGGCTTACATAAAATAAAAAGAGACTTTTCTGAGCCTTAATTGTGATAATTATATAAAATGATTATATAAAATAACGTTTATTCACTACTTAGACTAAGTTTATAAAAAGTTACAACCAGATGTGTGCATGAATTTATGTTAACTTATCTTCAAGAAATTTAAGAGACTAATTATATTACACATTCCTTGGGTAGAAAAATAAATTTCCCTGAACTGTCTAAAATATATTGTCATTCATCAGAAAATAACACAATTTCCCCAATTTCTATTATGTCAATATGACTATTAAAAGTATGAATGAATATGGCATGCTTCCTATTCACCACACTCTAGGGCACAACATAAGTAATTGTATATAGAGGAATATATATGTGTGTGTGTGTGTGTGTGTGTGTGTGTGTGTGTGTGTGTGTGTGTTTAGTACATGTGTACATATGAATGCCAACATGGAATTATTAATTCAACATTTAACATGAATGCTTTAGCTTGACTTAAGTAAAAACAATATCGAATTATGATGTAAGCACACAGATGGAGTGAAGAGTGAATTATTATAAATATATACACATGTTTCAGTCTGTCAGAATATATGATTTCCAAAGGAAAAACATTTCAGCTGTGATCAGTTCTCTGTTATACTGTAAGCTTATCTGACATCTTAGGTTTGGATTTTTGTTTGTTTCCTTGGTGCAAGTGCATAAACCACCATTTGGGCTTTATTCTGTACTATAAATAAAGGAGAAACAAAACATTTCTTTTGAAGCCAACAGATCTAAAATTCTTACTAATTTCAAAACTGTAAAACAACCTTGTATAAAATTTTTAAAGACTTCCCACAGGGCAGGGAACCCTGATGGCTCTTTGGGCTGACGAGGGAGGGGGACTTGATTGGGGGAGGGGGATGGAAATGGGAGGAGGTGGCGGGGAAGAGACAGAAATCTTTAATAAATAAATAAATTTTAAAAAATTAAAAAATACATCGAAATTCTCATCTTGACTGTCTTGAATATTAGACATGATCTATATTCAGGAACTGCTGTTTCTTGTGACTGTCTATTTTGAGGAATGCTTACCAACACTTCTCTCCAAGTCTTGTTCCTTCTACAGTACTCTGGAATGATCTTCTATTCCTTGGATAAATTCTGAAGAGTGGAGCCTTCTGAGGCATAGTGTTCTGGGTGATGTTTGTTTTTAGATGGTTTGTCTCTGTGTGTCAGCTGTCTTTGGTGCTGATGTGCCCCCTGAGAGAAATGTTTCCATGACTGTCTTCAATAATTGATAAAGCTAAGTACATTAATATGTCATTAATGGCACCTGGCATACTTACAACCAAAAGAAACATGCTCGGGCCAATTGTTAGATCATAACGGTATTAAGTTATTACTATATTAGTGAATCATGACAGTTCTTTAGACTCCACACAAATCCTTTATTGGGTTAAAAATTTAGGGATATTTTACAAGATTAGAGGTTTTTTTTCATATCAATGATATCATTTTCAGCACAAAAATTTTAATTTTGATTTAGTGTGACTATATGTCCTATATGTTTTTTTTCATTTGGTGTGTATCTTTTATGTCACACCAAATAAATATTACCTAATCTGTGGTCGAAGGAAGATGTTTTTCATTTGCTTGGTTTCCCTGAGATCTTTATGTAATTTCACCTCTCACATTTGAGCCTTGGGCTTCATCTGGAGGGACTGCTGTGACATGAGAGAGAACACCCATATCAACCAATACAAAAATAAAGAAGTTGAAATCAAAACATCTATTACCATTTGTTGCAACTGTTTTTCCATATCAGAAAGAATGGTAGGGATATAGATAAAAGAGAATCTTTCACAGTTTGTCAGTTTGTGAGAACGTAACTTAACCCAACCATCATGGTAAACAGACAGGAGATGCCTGAATAAATTGAAGTAGTATACCTACATGACGCAATAACCTGGGCAGATATCTTAAGCAAGTAAAATTACTCTATGGGAGAGACTTCTGTGCTACAGTGTTCACCTGAGCACTGCCCACATTAAAAAAAATGAAGCAAATAGATGTAAATGAATAGAGGAATACATATAAAGAAATATCATCCAGTCTAAAAACATGAGATATGGTCATTTGTGATGCCGTGATGGAAGTGGAAGTCTTGCTAAGTGAAGTAGACCCTGGATAGAGAGACAACTACTGCATCATATCCATTGATGTGGGGAACACAAAACAGTTGGTCTTGTAGAAGGTAAAGAGTAGTGTGGTGATTGTCAGAGGCAAGGGAGAGGAAAAGCACAAAGGGGACAGAAAAAACTCTCAAAGGGTCACGCACTTCACTTAGAAAGGAATTCTGATTCATATTGCACAGCTGAGCAGACACAGAGGCAGACATGTAATAATGGTCCAGCAAGTTAGAAAAAGGAAATGAAACTTTTCAATATAAATGATGAAAAATTTAAAAACACAGACATATTCCCCTAATTTAAATACTGCACAATGTATGCATGCAAGAAGACATATGTATATTAATATGTACAATTTTAATGTCTCTATAACATTAAAAGCCATGAGGAACAAACAGGGAAATGTACCATATACCAAAATTAAATCAAGACCAGGTGAACAGTTTAAATAGACCTATAAGACGCGAGGAATTAGAAGCTGTCATCAGAAACCTCTCTACCAAAAAAAAGCCCTGGACCAGATGGTTTCAATGCAGAATTCTACCAGAACTTCCAAGAGGAGCTAATACCTATACTCCTTAATAGGTTTCACAAAATAGGAATAGAAGAGTCATTACCAAACTCCTTTTATGAAGCTACAGTCACCCTGATACTGAAACCACACAAAGACTTAACCAAGAAAGAGAATTACAGACCAATCTCACTCATGAACATTGATGCAAATATTCTCAATAAAATACTGGCAAACCAAATCCAAGAACACATCCAAAAAATTATACATTATGATCAAGTAGGCTTCATCCCAGAGAGGCAGGGCTGGTTCAACATACGAAAATCTATCAATGTAATCCATCATATAAATAAACTGAAGGAAAAAAATCATATGATCATTTCATTAGATGCTGAAAAAGCATTTGACAAAATTCAACACCCTTTTATGATAAAGGTCTTGGAGAGATTAGGGATACAAGGTTCATCCCTAAATATAATAAAAGCAGTATACAGCAAGCCGACAGCTAACATTAAATTAAATGGAGAGAAACTCAAAGCCATTCCACTAAAATCAGGAACAAGACAAGGCTGTCCACTCTCTCCATACCTCTTCAATATAGTACTTGAAGTTCTAGCAATAGCAATAAGACAACATAAGGGGATCAGGGGGATTCTGTGATACTTATGCATAGATATGACACAAATCCTACAAGCTTGCTGAATCTGCGCATCATTTCTAACATTTATGTAAGTCTACTGGACTTTGCCGCATTTACATTCTGACTCTTGCATTTCTCATTAATAGTTCTCTTTAGTATTTCTTAAGCCACATCAATTTTTTTTTAGAATATAAAAGCATATTAGATTTTTCTCCCAAATGAACTAATGTTTAATGACACAAATTCAGATAGGAAACAATGTTTCAATAAAACTTTTCATAGTCATTAAGAAAAAAATCCTTCCCTTAGAAAAAAGAATATTTAATATCCAGCACAACTTAATGCTTTCTTTATTCTGAAAGAATGGAAAGTAATATTGGAAATAGTAACAGCACTTGTCAAATCTTTTCTAAGCTAAAGAATGGATCAAAAGCCCTTGGGAATGCAGCACTCAGTAAATCTTGAGTGAATGAATGTAAAAATGAATGACATGTGTAATAATAATACATCCACTGTGGCGAGTTCAGCTAAGAACACTCAGTAGATTTCCACCTGCAGTAGGAAATATCAGTGCAGAACAGAGGGCTGGCCTGCATTTTGTATTAAGCTGGACTGAGCCAAGTAACAATTTCATCTGACTAGATGGAGAAACGGTAACAAAGACTACAGATTGGAAACTGCTTTCTGTTAGCCTTGATCTCATGGTCTCAAGTGATCTTCCTGCCTCCACCTCCAAAGCATCTTAAAGCACAATTATGTATAGGACAGCAAACCCTGAAAGGAAATGGATGAACTTAAGGCCTGATCAACAGGAAGAGAATCATGCCTGGGACAAAAAAACCTAGCCAAGCATCCCGAGCTAGTGAGGTCGTAGCTAGTGAGGTCGTATATCTTAAAGAAAAATCTACTACCACCATTTTTACAGACCTGCATAATTCTTAATTGCATTCTAGAATGTATTCTTATGCCTACATATAAGTGTAGTTTTCATCCCTCATTAAGGAAACTTCTCTTTGCAGCAGAGACGGTTTTAGAAAAATGTAACTTGCCATAATGTAGAGATCAACAAATCATGGGTATATGTCTCCAGCACAACTCCTGTACCTATGGTTTAAATAACATTGTAGAAGAAGGGGCAGAAAGTTTATGAGAAACAGAAGAAAAGGAAGTCTGCTGAGATTTTCTGTGGTATGGTCCTTCTATACTCTGTGAATATGTATTCCTTTCATTGGTTAATAATAAAAGAGGTTTGACCAATAGCCAGGTAGGATAAGGTTAGGCAGAAGAATAAAACTTAGCACCCAAATGACAATGGGGTTGTCGAGAGAGATGTGATCCAGCCACCCAAGAGAATCAGTAAGCTATGGGCCACATGGTGATGTATAGGTTTATAAAACTGGCTTAAATTAAATGTAAAAGCTAGTTAGTAATAAGCCAAACATTCTGCAATTAATATTAAGCATCTGAGTGATTATTTAGAAGTGGTTGTGGGAAGGGTAGGACAGAGAAACCTCCTTTTAAAGAGGTAGTATCCTAGAAATGATAGGGTATCTTTACCTATAATACCTTAACAATATGGTTGCCTAAACAAGACCCAAGTGGTATGTTAACATGTAATGAGAAAATGTCCCCATCTTTAGACAAAGAGCTACAAGTAACTAACAACTGCTGGGAGAGGAAGAATTAGTCGATCTCAAGTATAAGCATCATATGTAGTAACCTAGTACAAAACAGGCATACAGATCCACAAACAACACTAATTGTAGTGTTGTAATTATATAATGTAACAATTATGAATTTTAGATGGAGAGAAAAGGGACATGGAGAGGTTAGAGGGAGGGGAAATGGGAGGGGCTGGAGGAAGAAAAGGGAAGAAGTGATATAAATAAAGTTCTATTCAAAATTTTAAAAAGAAGGGAAAAAAGAAAATAGATCTTAAAATGTAAGTTAAAAAATCAACTGAATCCCAGCACTCGGGAGGCAGAGGCAGGCGGATCTCTGTGAGTTCGAGACCAGCCTGGTCTACAGAGCTAGTTCCAGGACAGGCTCCAAAGCCACAAAGAAACCCTGTCACGAAAAACCAAAAAAAAAAAAAAATCAACTGAAAACACTGCTTAGTGGGGTGTTGTTTCCTGTGTATAAAACACTGAGATATAGACCAAATAAGTATTTGCTATACTATTTTAAATGTGGTCTCTTCTGCTTTATAGGTGAGCAAGTGTTATCAATAAACCCCAAGCTCCTTACTTCTATGAAATAGGCCAAATTGCCATATTAGACATAGACACAGCAGGCTTTGTGACCACTGCATGTCTCATGTCTATCACTTAACACCCACAGTCTGGGGTGGTAGAGCATATAAAACCTCTTCTGCCATAAGGATACATAGTTACATGTCACATTAACAAACTATTAAATGAATTCAATTTTCCTATCATGAGGAATAGATAATCCATATGGATATTGGTACTGGTATTAATAGCTTTTCAATTGCTATATCTCCAAGCAAGTAACAATCTAATCGTATTTAGATTTTTAGAAACCCTTGGAGTTAGATGCTAAAAAAGAATGAGATCTGGGCTCACCTAATCTCTGTGCAGTACTGTAGGAGGTCAAGCCACATGTGTGCACACATTCTGTACCACCAATGTCCCTACACAAAGTCATGCTTGGAATTAGATCGGCCTGGGGTGTGCACACCCATGATGTGGCCCAGATCTGGGAAGGTGTATACCAGCCCACTCTGCCAGACTTGGATTGTGCCTTTCCTTGGTATTCTTCAGGATGTGTTTTTAGACACTGTGTATCGCGAGCCCAAAGGCCTTAACTTGGGGATTTCATGTGACCAGAACAGTCTACTGTTCTGGCACAGCTTGGTCCTACAAGAGTTCATTTTGCAGAATAAAACAAAGCTACCAAAGATAATAAGAAGTCCCACAAGGTGAATCGCTCAGGTGATGTGGGAGTGTCATATATCAATCTGTTGATTTCATTGTTTAAGCAATAAAGAAACTGCTAGGCCCATTTGATAGGCCCACCCTTAAGTGGGTGGAGTAAACAGAAGGGAAGGCCAGGAGGAAGAGGAAGTGAGCTCAGACTCCGCAGCTCTGCTCTCCTGAGCAGACGATTCAGAGAGACGCCATGCTACCTGCTCCAGGGAAGACGCACACCATGCCCCAGCTCCAACCCAGGATGGACTTAGGCTAGAATCTTCCCGGTAAGCGCACCTAGGGCGCTACATAGATTATTAGAAATGGGCCAGAGCAGTGTTTAAAGGAATACAGTGTCCGTGTAATTATTTGGGGCATAAGCTAGCCGAGCAGAGCAGGCGGCTGGGGTTTTGGGGACGCAACCCCGCCGCTTCATATTACAACAAATGACGCCCAGACGTGTGGCTAACTAAACCTACTTAAAAAACCTGAGAAGGCTTAAAAATAAGGAAGAGAGCGTTTAACACAGATTTTTGCTGTTTGTTGGTGGCGTGCTGTAGAGAGATTTCCTGATTCGGCAACAGCAGCAGAAAAAACGCTGTGTCATTTCAAAGCGTGGCTTCCTGGGGCTATGCCGCCAGTGCAAACTCTGGCTTTATGTTGTGTTCCCTCTTGGGATCAGAAGGAGAGTGCTCTGAGACCTTGACGATGACTCAGAGCTCCCCGCCTGCTCCTGGGCAGAAGGCAGAATCAGGCTTAGGCAGGCGGAAGAGCATGGCGGATTCCTGCCGCCATACAGGGACGTGTTTTCAGACTGCGCAGTGCTCTGCGTGTCAGATTTGGATGTTACTTGGGTGAAAAGAATTTCTGTGCTGCACGCTCAGTCTCAGAATTAAAGTGCTGAGTGCCGCTCCTACCTGGAGGCCCCAGAGCTAGCACAAAATGGTACGTCCTCCATTTTGAAATTTTCCTGACTCCGCTTCAGCTGCAAATCCCTGCAGCTCATTAAGAGGTTCTGCCACGAAACACTTAAACGGTGGTGACGAAAAGCTGAACGCATGCTTTTCGATTTTCAGCGGTAGCAGGAAAAAAGCTGCGCATTTAAAAATGCCGGCTTTCTGGGCCATCCTGCCAGGGCAAACTCTGACTGTTTGAGGCAGGAGGGCCGGCTACCGAGAGAGGACTTGAGTGTTGTCTGTTGTAGCTCGCTGGCTGGCAGGGACCTTGCAGCCAGTACCTCAGCCATGAGGCTGGAAAGCTAAGGAATGGGCTGGATCCAGCCGTCAAAGCCACGCCTTTAGTCCTACTGAGATTGCTTGGTAAATTAAAGACTCATGTGGTCAAAAAACAGAGATATACAGTAAAGAGAGATTCAAAGACAGAGAAAATTTCTGAACGGTTTAAAGTGTGTTAAAAATATATGCAAGCTGAAAGTTGAAGTTCTTAAAGCAAAAAACAAAAAAGGAAGAGAGTTGTTTTGTGTCCTAGTACACACCTTTAATCCCAACACTTGGGAGGCAGAGGGAGATAGACCTCTGTGAGTTCAAGGTGTAGTAGCAAACACCTTTAATCCCAATGCCTGGGAGGCAGAGACAGGAGGATCTCTGAGAGTTCAAAGACAGCCTGGTCTACAGATGTACGCTCAAAAAGCAAAAAGTTAACTTAGGAATGTCACAGCTTAGATTCTTAAGCGCCTAGTGATTTAAAGGCGCAAATCAAAAGTGCTCCTGGATAGTAAAAAATTGCAGATTCACAATAGGACAGATTCAGACCGCTAAACGAGTCACACTGTTGGATGAATGTACGTAGGCTTGGGAGAGAGAAGAAAAAGAATATAGAGAATAAAGTTAATGGTTTAAAAAAAAAAAAGGTAAAGTCTTTAAAGAGACAGAATAAAGTAAAGTGATAGAGTAAAAATAAGCCGCGTAAAGATGAAAAATTCACAAAGAGTCTGGATTATGTACATTGTGTTTTCTTTAAAATTTTTGACTGTGAAGGAGCTAAGTACAGAGAGACATTTCATTACATGGGCTGCCAAGCTAAACCAGAATGGATATAAGGGTATTACGATTTCAGAATTTGGGCCTAAGGATATGATGCTTTGGAGAGAGTCTTCTTTTGTTTTCACAGAGGATGAGACTCTATGGATTTCTTCTATTCCGATTTGGTATGATGGACCACGTCCTCCTGAAGGGTTGCTGTGAACATCTTCAGAAAATTGCTTTGCTCAACTGCCAACTGAGATGAAACTAGCACACAGGTTATACCATGAAAGACCTAATTAACGACGCCCCCATTCAGCAGGAAGCAGTTTGGAGAGAAAAAACTGCGCCCATGTTCCCAAATATGGTTTATAAATGTTCTTTTACATTTAAAGGGGGATATGATATAGATATGAATAATTTGCATTAGTATAGATTTTGCTTTATTTATAGAGATTTAAGGTCAATTTTGTTATATGTATAAATGTTTCTGATGTAACTTTTACTTGATAACTGTTTTGTTATATGTAATTTTGCTATGTTAAGGTTAAAGCCTTCCTTTTTTTTGTTTAAACAGAAAAAGGGGAAGTGATGTGGGAGTGTCATATATCAATCTGTTGATTTCATTGTTTAAGCAATAAAGAAACTGCTAGGCCCATTTGATAGGCCCACCCTTAAGTGGGTGGAGTAAACAGAAGGGAAGGCCAGGAGGAAGAGGAAGTGAGCTCAGACTCCGCAGCTCTGCTCTCCTGAGCAGACGATTCAGAGAGACGCCATGCTACCTGCTCCAGGGAAGACGCACACCATGCCCCAGCTCCAACCCAGGATGGACTTAGGCTAGAATCTTCCCGGTAAGCGCACCTAGGGCGCTACATAGATTATTAGAAATGGGCCAGAGCAGTGTTTAAAGGAATACAGTGTCCGTGTAATTATTTGGGGCATAAGCTAGCCGAGCAGAGCAGGCGGCTGGGGTTTTGGGGACGCAACCCCGCCGCTTCATATTACAACACTCAGGGGAAAACTGCCCTGACCCCCCTCCCCACAGATACACTTCTGCAGGTCTGTGGGGAACATCACTGTGTCTACTTACTTCACTACTATTACACTGTAAAGACATCGTTAAATAATTAAGGCAACTATTTATACTTTAATCTCATGAAATAAAAACAAAAACTTTAGAATAAATATGGAAGACCTGAAACATTCCTTTCAAAAGCACGACATTAGGTTATAATAAATGAACTGATCATATACAGTAATTTCAAGTCCCTCAAGATGCATAACTAAATTTAACAGTTTCACACTGTCCTTAAAATTCCATCACAACCTGAGGCAATCATGATAACATTATGTACCAAGATATCATGTTAAAAGTTGCAAACTCAATTTAGAACACAGACCAAACAGTGCTTCTGTCAAGCTGCATTTTCCTGAGAAAAAGCTGAGGTTACAATTTAATCAACATGAATTCTAACTGGTACCATGCAATACATCACCCAACATTTACGGAAAACATTCCTTGAGAATCCTCTGAGAACACGGCTTCTAGCGATAATGGGTCCTAAAGGAGTTTACCCTTCTCATAACACATGCATTGCCAACTCAAATATTGATCACACCAAGCACTAAAACTGTGCTTTTGTGAGGCAAGACTTCTAGACTAATAAACATTAAAGCCCTGTACTGTGTAGAGCAGATGAATCCCATGAATTTATAAACACAGATTTCAGGGCACCGATAAGACTTCCAATGCTTGTACAAACAGACGACAAATGTACGCATAAGCATAGAATAAGAAGACATAATTAAAGTGTGGCTCATGTGACAGGTCTCTGAGAGGTTTCAAAGTGCTGTGAATTTGTAGACAAGCTGAGAATAATACTCTGTAGCTCACAGGGATAGTTAATGGTATCCTGTTTAGTGAAATCTACTAGCTTACAAATAAGGGCAGTTCATTGGGAAAACATGTTTCAATTAAAGTAAGTGAATCTCAAAATCATGTTTCTTATTAACTTTGTAAAACTGGATTAGAGGGTTGAGATATTCCATACCACAAATATGGAATACTAGAATAGTTTAAGTAATTTATATATTAATTCCTAAGGTTGTAATAGGAAAAATTATTTCAATTAAAAGTAACTAACATTCAGTTGTATCAATATTTATACCTTTTAAAGGTGATGGCGCATGCCTTTAATCCCAGCACTCGGGAGGCAGAGGCAGGCAGATCTCTGTGAGTTCGAGGCCAGCCTGGTCTACAAGAGCTAGTTCCAGGACAGGAACCAAAAAGCTACGGAGAAACCCTGACTCGAAAATTAAAAAAAAAATTATACCTTTTAAACATTTTCATTAAAGTAAGACATTAACATTTAATGATATTCATATCTTTAAAATTTAAGAAATTTATTTCTTGTGCATATCAGAATAACATATTTAATTGATTTCAGAGTCAAATTTTAATAATTACTAAAGTACATATGTAATAAAAATTTACTTTTTAAAAGATGCAGTTCCCACTCCTGCATTGCTGGTAGGAGTGCAAGCTGGCACAGCCCCTTTGGATATTTGTATGGCAGTTTCTTATAAAATTAGGAAACAACCTTCTTCAACACCTAGCAATACCACTTTTGGGTATATATCCAAAGGATGCTCAATCGTACCACAAAGACACATCATCAACTATGCTCATAGCAGCATTGTTTGTCATAGCCAGAAACTGGAAACAATTGAAATGCCTCTCGACCAAAGAATGGATAAAGAAAATGGGGTACATTTACACAATGGAGTACCACACAGCAGAAAAAAATAATGACATCTTGAAGCACTCAGTGTAGATGCTAGGAGATAAACTTGCAAGTACAGTAAGTACCATTAACAGATGAATCATCTCCTGTTCCCTAGGGTTTCTTTTAATTTCTTGAGAATTTCATATATAACTACTGTACTAATATCATCTCCACCCATTCTTTTCTTTGTTCCAGTTCTGCCCATGCCTATCCAATCCCTCTCAAATCATGAGCACTTCTTTCATTTTATCAAGCATCATAGTATACCACTGCTAAATTAGGGCAGTGGTTATTCACTTCCTAGAAAACTCAGGATGTAGGAGAGGAGGACAGCGGTGAGTACAGACACCATTAAGATGCTTCAAGATGTTTATTTTAAGATGATTCTTTCATTTTCCTTCAGGTCTTGTGAGCCCAGCACTGAAGGCTTTATTTGCTGCTAGTGTTTCATAGATGTTCTGTAGCCATAAACTCAGAAAATAGTGGTAGTATTTCCTTCTAGGGAATATGCACTTATTAATAAAGGTTATATTTATTTGGGGGAAATTTTCAGCCATTTTACTTCCCAGATTAAAAGGTCCTATTTCCCTAACATTGGGTGCCCTGCCTGCTATAAAAGCTACTGTCTCTGTAGTCATGACCTGGATGACTCTCATCCACCACATGGGAATGGGGATTCAGGGTATCAGCAAATGTGGAAACTTCAGCCATGGCTCTTATGCTGAGGAGCTGTTGGTCTTCTGTCAGTGGCCATGAAAATATGATATGATAACTTGTCAGCAAGCTACAGCAGCTTGCCAGGATTAGATCCAAATCACTTACAATGTTCAATGCTCTTATGGTAAACAACAAAAACACCTGAATCTATCCTTACCCCTAGCATTGGATCCATTGGGACGCATGAATAAACTAAGTGCCTGTTTCACCATTGGGTTTATTTGGTTCAAGTAACTACAGAGACATCTCTTGAACTGGGAAGAATTACTTTCATAGATAAATCCAGATTTAAGTAAAGGAATATTGGGCTATAATAATAACATGAAAGAGCATAGCAATCGATGCATATAAGGAAGAGGGCAGAGGTGCACAGGTATAGAATTAAATGTAAAAGAACTGCACTGAGGAGAGGTTCTATTTCTTACTAAGTTTCCTACTCCCATATGCCAAATATAACCTACACGTCCTATTTACAGAATCAAGGGAATAGCAGAGGAATATCTGGTACTATATTACAGTATCTACTTTTAATTTATGGATAAACTGTGATGGTATTAGCTGAGATAGAAATGTAAAAGTACTATCAGGCCATATGGAATAGAAAGAATCACTATACTTAATGACTCTTAAATTGCTTATGATGCTGATTTATGAGGAGAAGGAAAATTAATTAATCTAGGAATGTTTGTATCTAGAGATCAGGAGAAAAGTCTAAATAAAGAAAGGTTGGAGAAATAACATGTATAAGTGAATATTTGAGATACAGGGCAAAAACTCAGAATGGTCTATAGCAAAGATTTGGAAATGGTGGCTAATTTTTAAGTAAGAGTCTCTGGGACAACAGTTAGTGAAGAAAATTAAGAAGAATTATCAGATGAATAAACTGATATCTTAGCAGCCAGGAAGTGAGGTGAACTTCAGACGGAATGGTATTAAGATGGCCTGATGACTATTACACCAGCCATGGGAGCCTGGGCAGGGATTCAGAATGAGCATGGAATAGAAGGACTCACTGAGAGAGTCAATGAGACTAGGAGCTGGAGTTGTAGCATGCCTACTTGGAAATAACAGGGTGGTGGACATATCACAAATAGTCCCCCATTATTGTTGTCTAAGGCATTGTTTAGACAAGCACAGTCCAGGTGTGATGGAACCAATCCAAACAAGCACCTTAATTAAAATCTACATTTCATTTCATGAAATTATGCCCAAATTTAGGAACCTTTTAAAATATGTCTTCAGCAAAATCCACTGGGTACATCTTAAATTGCACTTTTCAGCCGACATCATATATATATTTGTGTTCCTGTCATGTGTGTGTGTGTGTGTGTGTGTGTGTGTGTGTGTGTGTGTGTGTGTGTGTGGTTTTATAAAAACCAACTAGCTGACTGCAGTTTTTCTCCCGGGTGCTCACTGAAAACAAAACTCAGACTAACATACATTGTTTAACCCATATATTGACTCTAAATGGAAGGCATTCTCAAATGATTTTACAAATAGAAATCTTTGTGCTTAAAAATCTGAAACACTAATATTCTGTGGGCTCCTGTTTCAAACAAAACACTGTAGTATATTTTGATTTATTGATTTAAGTGGCTAATTACCTTCAGTAAAATTGGGAAGTAGATTCATTTATTTATTCCTGATAAGTATACAAATAAACAATGAGTACTTATAATGACGGATGTTTTTGCAAACATTTAAAAAATTAATTAATATTTGAGGTTATTTCCTTTTGTTTCCTAAGATTTTTTTCCTGTCTCCAATTTCTTTTGTTTTCTTATATGTCAAACACACATGTGCCAATGAAGATGCATCTAGAGAGTATGTGAGGACAAAACTGAGGCAGATAATTGGCAGAATGCTATTTTTAATCCTTCTGATAAAGAATTGAATTTGATTATCAGCCTGCTAGTTTGCTTTAATTTGCAATTTTATGGTTAGGGGTAATTTTTTAAGATTAAGGATAAAAATGACTGTATCCTAACTCTTTAGTTCCAATATTCCTATGGCACTCATGTTCATGTACCTGTGTAAGTGCACACACACAAACACCACTGTGCTGGCTTAAATAGAACGGCTCATGTATTTGAATACTTGGAACCCCATCGATGGAAACCTTTGGGAAGGATGAGGAGGTGTGGCCTTGGAGGAGGTATGTCACCAGGCTTTAAGGCTTAACAAGGCTTGTGGAGTTCCCAGTGTGCTCTCTCTGCCTCATGGTTGTGAATTAAAATGTCAGCTCTCAGCTGTCCCTTAGCTTCACCATAATGGACTCTAAACTTTTAAAACTATAAGCCAAATTAAATGCATTCTTTTGTAAGTTCCTTGGTTATGGTATTTTATTACAGCAATAGAAAAGTGAATTAGATTTGAACCACCATTCCCTGACACACTTACGCATACACAGCCTAAAGCATGAGAGAAGCAATAGACTTTAATTTTGTGTGCTCTAATTTTGTAGGCTTAACTATTCATCTGCTCTGCTCTATTTCATATTATAGAGTTGTTTTCAAAAATAAAATGTGCATATACATATAAAACTATATTTAGCTGTAAATAAATTGGAAATGATGGAATTTGCAGATAAATGAATGTAACTGGAAAATAATCTACTGACTGAGGTAACCCAGATCCAAAATGACAGACAGGATATGTTCTCTATGATCTTTGGAGCCTAGCTCATAATCTGTACTATTGACTATATAGGAATTTAGTCAAGCCAGAAAAGTAGACATAGACCAAAGAGAGTTTGGGGGAAGTTCTAGAAGGGGTAATGGTTGGACACAGTGCCTTCAAGAAGAAATGGGGGCATAGGGGTGGGGAAATCTTACTTAGAATGAGGTAGGGATGATAATACAGAGTTAGAGGCAGTCAGCATTAAATCTGTGTGTGTGTGTGTGTGTGTGTGTGTGTGTGTGTGTGTGTGTGTGCGTGCGCGCATATATATGGAACACAACCTAGGCTCTGTAAGGTGTGTGTTTGTTTAAAGACACGAATTTGAGAGGGAAATGTGTTGGGAAGGGGACATGTGAGGAGTTGTAGGGAGAAGAGTTGAGAAATATATAAATCTAATCAGTGTTCTCACATATAAAATTATAAAAAGGACTGTTTCATGACCAAAAATAGTGGAAAAATGCTCAGAAGATAATGTTATCTTATTCTACATCACATTCTATAAGCTATAAAATCAAATCATGTCTAAATAAGAAAATCAATTGAAAAGTGTTAGATTCTATAAATGAAAAGCATTAGTTAAAAAGAGATACCATATATGTGCACATAAAATTCATAAATAACTGAAAACTTATTTATTCTGAAGATTTGGTTTTATCGTGGCATACTCGGTTATGAATTGTCAGGATTTATTTTATTTTCAAATATCAAGGCCAGTATGGTTTACGTGTTTAACAAGATTCCTGGCTCTGTTGATTTAAGCGTAGAAAGGATGAAAGCAATGAAATACAAAATTGTGATACCCACTCCTCCCTGAAGGCCAAAGAGAAAGAAGAGAAAGCCCTTGAGAATTTTACATTCAAAAGCTTTGCAACAAATATAAGATGCACAAAAAATAAAGAAATGAATCTCTAAGTGAATCCACCAAGCTCCTTTGTCTATTGCAACATTACCGTTAGACTCCTTTGCATCTGTCCTCCTCAACGCTGTCATGTAGCCAAACACAATGCCCTCTAAGGAACATTCTGTGCAGAGGTTATCTCAAAAGGATTAATTCCTCTACATAGTTGAGGTTTAAAATATGATGACACAAATTTAGATTTTGAAACAGCAACTATAGTGGAATAGATTAACATATTGAGCTTCTCCACAGCTCCTGTTTTTGTAATAAAGAACAGATAAAATCCACAAATCTAACAAACATTCACCACACGGACACTCTTAACTATAGTCCCCAAGATATTCAGACTTGTTATACATTTGATGATTTATATATTTTAACTTACTTCAGCCAATGCCTACCCTTCCAAACACAAGGGATCCACTGATTCTCTGCCTATGTCATTGCCTTTTTACAAAATATTACTCCAGTAAGATAGGACGATATTTTTTTCTTTGTGTCTAGTTTTTTTTTCACTAAGCAAAATGCTCTCTAAGTCAACCATGTTGTGGAATATTATAGCATCTTATTTTGTTAATTAAATACTAAGTTGTATATATCCCACATTTTCTTTATCTAGTTATCTAGTAAGGTTGTTCCCATAGATTGCCTATTGTGAACACTGCTACTTGAATCTGATGGTGACATCTGTATTCACACACACACACACACACACACACACACACACACACTCATTGCCCCCACAAATTCTGAAAACCATCAGATGCTAACAATAAACCCTAAACCAGGAAACAAATGTGCTTTTATGTATCTCCAAAATAAATTGATGACTCGAGGTATCCATTCTCTTACTAGAAAAGTAGCAAGCATGATGGTTCCTCTACGAACTTTTCTATTGGATAATTAAACAACATTCTCTTCTACCCTTTGAGGGTCTTCGATTTGCATGCTTACATTCTTCCACAGGCTTTGCGTGTCCAAGTTTGTTTACATTCAGGACTCAGTTCACACTGATGAAAGTGAATGCATGACCCCATGTCCTGTGTACACGTTCTGGTGAGAATCCCATTACTCTTTATTTTTATCTGCCATATGTGAAGCAGAAAGGATTACATATTCAATTAAACCTAACAAGTCATAAGTATAAAAATTCATGTGTGTATGAAAATTTAACCATTATAAATTCTAAAAATAGTAAATAAGATTATGTTCCTAGGAGATTAGAATTTCTTAGATATAGTAACATACATGAGCTGTATACCTTCATAAAATTTGCCTGTTGGTAAGGGTTGTCCTTTCAAGACTATTCTTCCTTAGATATCAAGAGAAAACAATAGGGATAATTAAGAAAAGCAGCTCACTGGCAGCAATGTAAGGATAAAAATAGACCTGGGGAAGTTGAATAGCTCTTTGGCTAACATCTTTGTCCATAATTCATTCACAATGTTTTTGATATTCCACTTGGGTCCTTACTAGAAGCTAAGACTTTATATACACACAATTGCCAAAAACATACAAAGGAAAGTAAATCCAAAACTGAAAATGATAGTAGTCATATGCCATTAAATAATATACATCTGACACAGACAAATTGCATAACACACACACACACACACAGACAGAGACAGAGAGACAGACAGAGTCCTGAATTTTAAAGAAATCAGAATCTCAAGAACAGCTGAAACCTAATAGTCTTCAATTGCTGTGAACAGACACCAAGACAAGGGGAGTTTTGGGGTTTACTTTTATTTCAGGGAGTTAGTCTATGGTAGGGAACATGGCGGTAAGAAGGCAGGTATGGCTCTGGAGAAATAGCTGAGAACTAACATCTCTCTGATGCACAGACTCAAAGCCCACTCCCAATGACACTCCTCCTCCAACCAGGCCACACCTCCTAACCTTTGTTAAACAGGCCACCAATTAGAAACCAAATACTCAAGTATTTGAGCATATGGTGGTCATTCTCATTCAGAGCACCACACCCATGGACTTTATAATACATAATATATTTCTTAAATATATACATAGAGTCAAATAATCAAATTTAACTCTCCCAGTGCTAGATGTTTATATTGTTGACTCTCAAGATATCTTTACAAGGGCATTTTCTCTGTTTGTTTTATTGTATTAGAAGTTCAACCCAGGACCCTTATCATGCTGCCAAGCAACCCCACCACTGCCACCCTCAGCCAATATATCTTGCTGTTTGTTTGTTTGTTTGTTTTTGTAAGATTTGCTGTTTTGACCAGACAGTCCTCAGCTCAGAAAGGCCTTGAATTTATGATCCTCCTGCCTCCTGGGTAGCTGAGATCACTGGTCTGCCCCACAATCTCAGCTCTTGCAGTAGGTTTAAATGTTACTTAAAAAAATAACAAAACTAAAATGACCTCCAACCAGGAAACTTATTATCTTATATATTTAGAAGTCCAGAATTAAAGCAGGCCATCAGGGAACTAGAGGCCTCCCACAAACTATAACTAGGTCACAGGGAATTTGTCTCTCTGTTCTCACCCCTGTTTACCATCTCAGCTCCTTCTCTCAGCTACTCCTGGTATCTTGGAAGATAAAAATTCTCCAAGACCCTGTCTTGATCCTTCTTTTCCATATGTTATCTGAGTGACCTTTGGCAGGTCATCTCCTCCCTGGGTAATGTGTATATTTACTGCAAATTTCAGCATTCTTTTGGTGTAAAGATGTATACGCAAGGAAGACAGTAAATGATCTGGTATTCACTGTGTACTTCAAAAATACAGCCTTGACCAAACCAACAGTAAGAATACAGTCTCCATGTAAACTGGCACTGCATGCAGATAATCTGAGCACATTTGATAAACATGGCATCAGTGTCAAGACCCAGAATTCCCTTGCTGAGCATCACACACTCTGGTTTGAACAGTGAGATGTGGAGATGGGACTACTTGAACATCCCACAAAACTCCTGCCACCGTCACACAGTCACCATTTAGTACCATCTCTGATGGATGACAGATATATCAAATATCTTTACAATGTGAACCTATCGCTTACTAAGTGATGTGACTAGTGACTAACTGCTGAGGATCAATAGAGATTTCAAGTACGAACCTACTGAATCCTAGAACAACTTATATTATAAATGGAGAAATCTCTATTTACCATATGCTATTTTTATGAAAAGTTCAAGCATGTGGACAATGAAAGAGAATCATGTCCACCCCCTCCAACTCCACACATGTTGAGATAAGAAAACACTGTTCTAGCGCTACAAGACTTATGTTAGGCTTCCAGTTAAAGGTGACCACAATTGACATGCTGGGTTGTAAGGTACTCAGGAAATGCTACTGTCTCCAACTTCCAACCCTACACACATCTGCTCTATGTTTGTTTATGTATGTATTCATTGCTTCCCACCATTCTTGAATTGCTCAGTTCTTTTATTGTTTTCTGGATATATTTTGAGGAATTTTTTTTTATTTTTTTATTCATTTCACGTACAAACCACATCTCCTCCTTTCTCCCATCCTCATGCTCCCCTCATCTTCCCTACCACTCCCATCCACCCCTCAGAGAGGGTAAGGCCTTCCATGGAGACTCAACTAAGCCTAGCATATCAGGTTGAGGCAGGACCAAGTCCCTCCCCACTGCATCAAGGCTGAGCAAGGCATCCCACCATAGGGAATGAGCTCCAAAAAGCCAATTCATGCACCAGGGATAAATCTTGGCCCCACTGACAGGGGCCCCACAAACAGATCAAGTCACAGAACTGTCACCCACATTCAGAGGGCCTAGTTTGGTCCCATGCAGGCTTCCCAGCTGTTAGTCCACAGTCCATGAACTCCCACTAGCTCGGGTCAGCTGTCTTTGGGTTTTGTCATCATGATCTTCATCCTCCTTGCCATATAGCCATTCCTCCCTCTCTTCAACTGGACTCCAGAAGCTCAGCCAGTAATTAGCTGTGGGTCACTGCATTTGCTTTCATCAGTTACTGAATGTAGGTTCTATGATGACAATTAAAGTAGACACCAATCTGATTACAGGAGACCAGTTCAGGCAGCCTCTCCACTATTGCTAGTTCTTAACACCCAGTCACATCAAATATCCAGGAGCCTCACTTCTGTTAACGCCACAGGCTAGTGTCATAAGCACACCCATGTAGCAACCTTGGAATAGGAATCCTCCTATCTGCTTGGGAAATTTATACAGACAACTAAGCGTGTTTTAAATTCTGCCTGTTGCTCCTAGAAACATAGTTATTTCCTGGAAATTAGAGAATATGTTAGTCGACTTGTCATGTGTTTTCTCTTACTGACTCTGGTGGCTGTTTCCGGAAGTTGTCCTAAAAACGAGAGGAATATTTCAGTGGCATTAAAAATAATAATAATAATAATATATTCTGGGCACATTTAAAATTGCTGCTGATGGAGAGAAAGTCCATTTTCTACGGGGACAAAGCTGATGTAGAGACGCTGTACCAAGTTCAGAGGATTATTCTCCATCCAAGAACATTTTGGCAACACAAAGAGAACTCAGCATGATTTAAAATAAAATAAAATATGTGTGTGGGGTTCGTGAGTTAGGAGAGAAAATTGTTGGAGGATTATAGGAGCAACATCCTGAAAGCTTAACAATAGACTTGAGAAATACTTAAAATTACAAGATGATTTTTATAAGAATATAATAAAAGTGACAATTTTAGCTTTACATTAGCTTTTAGTTTTCCCTGTTTCTGTCACTACCCTTACTCCGTGGATATAACAGTGTCTATTTAAAAGGAATTATACTTAAAATTGAAAAAAATAATTAATGCATATAAAATACTTAAAATTCACCCAAGAAAAAGCACCAAAGGTTTTGTAAACAACACTGTCTGATGCTCAGCATGTGACCAGGAGAAAGTACAGTAACTGTAAATGAACAAACCGACCTATTAGAAATTCTTGAGAAATCAATAACTCAGAATGTTATTTCATATGAAATAATACATCAAATGATTCTGACCTACAGAAAGGGAATAAATTATTTCCTAAGTCACGATCCATCTCAGAAATGATGCTGACTGAGCCCAGGGCTTATACATGATCTCTTCCTTCCTCACCAAAATATCAGTTTCTGACTTCTGTTTTATTCATTATTTATTTTGCTTTCAACAGACTATCATTGTTTTAAATGTTTTGGTCTTTATATGTGAGAGACTCTATACAGTTATATAAGCATTTTTAACCTCAGCTATAGAAGAAGAGTTATGAGGGTTATCCTTTGTTGATTTTACAAGGTTTAGCACTAAGAATTTGAGATGACTACAGTGAATGAATATTACAGGCACACATTTAGTTACAGACATGGATGTTTGATATCAAGGTCATCTATTATTGTATATGAGTTACACAATTTAAGATGGATTAAAAGTCAAAAAGTATCTAAGATTTAAAATAATTAATTGTTTAAAATGACTGGTCTTATTTTATTGGTGTCCTCAGGGATAACTATATTTAGAGGTATCAAACAGCTTTTAAGAGAGATCATTTTATTGGTTTAGTAGCATGCAAGAGAAGAGAAGTGACAGTGGGAAAATGATGCATGATACATTTACTCTAAGAATAAAATAGCTAGCACGAGAATATTATAGAGTTTTTTTTTATACTATAAATGAACCAAAAATAGGAGTGAGAAAGTGTAACAGCTATTGTCACTCAAAGGGACATATCTAGAGGCCAAGATAGTGTCATCACATGAACAGGAAAGATATCCTTTCCTACATACAGTTTTACTTATACATTGATAAATACCCATTGTATCCATGTACTCAGACACACACTACTTTGCAACTTAGTGCACCAAGTCCTATGCAAAGAAACATGCATCTCTATGTACAGGGCTGTCTCAGTATTGCTCCTGGAGCCTTTGGGAGCAAACAGACAGTGATTGTTCTAACTGCTAGTAACAACTGAGTCTTACATTAGTATAGTTTTGGATTCCAAACTTTCCAGATACATTTTAGTTGCTTAATCACCTTATCCACTTTATTCCTTTCTTACATGATGATCTAGATATATCAGGATTGGTATCCTATACTTCTCTACATAGGAGACTGTACAAAAAGAATAAAAATAATTTTGGGAAACCAAGGAAAGGTGCCTTAAACATCCAAGCAAGAAAATATTCTGGATATGTTTATCAGTAGTATTATAGTCATTGTATCAAATCTTCTTGTCTTGGCAAAAGAATATATGAACAATCTCAAACCATGACTTTGAAGATAACTCATCAATTATAACAAGAGACACAGTTTGCAACTTGATATTATTAACAACAAAATTAGCATGAGTACAAACCTTGTACAGGTAGTAATGAAAGATGCTGAAGTTGTGGTCTCTTGATTTTTTTATTGATTTTATTAAGCAATACATATTTCTCTGCTCCCCTACGTTTTCTTCCCCTCCCCTTTAACCCTCTCCCATGGTCCCCAGGCTCCCAATTTACTCATATCTTGTCTTTTTCTACTTCCCATGTTGATTAGATTCATGTATGTCTCTCTTAGTGTCCTCATTGTTGTTTAGGTTCTCTGAAACTGTGATTTGTAGTCTGGTTTTCTTTGCTTTATGTTTATAAACCACATATGAGTGAATATATATGATAATTGTCTTTCTGGGCATGGGTTACCTCACTCGGGATGATGTTTTCTAGCTCCAATCATTTGCTTGCAAATTTCAAGTTGTCATTATCTTTTTCTGCTATGTAGTACTCCATTGTGTAAATGTATCACATTCTCCTTATCCATTCTTTGGTCAAGGGGCATTTACATTGTTTCCAGGTTCTGGCTATGACAAACAATGCTGCTATAAACATAGTTTTTACATGTGAGAATGTCACAGTTTATTCACTAATTATCATAAACTATTTACCCCAATTTTAATTAGAAAATGAAACGTGAAGTAATGTTAATATGCTATAAAATAGTTTTAATGGTTCAAGTTACAGAAAATGAAATAAAGAAATCTAGAGAACACAGGAGAACAGAAAGACAACCAAAAGTATTGTGTGAATTTTGATGTAATTCTGTTTTCTTAATACATTTTATCTTCTAGAGATTTATTTTATTCATTGCAAAATGTATATTGATCATACACATTCATCACTACTTCCCTCCAACTCTCCTGAGATTGGCTATCTCATACCCTTCCAAATTCAAGTTCTTTTTATTGTTAATAACAATTAACGATTTCCATATACCACAAGGCATGAGAAACCTGCCAGTGGTCACATTCCAAAGGAGAGTAACTCTCCTTACCTCAGAATCCATACTGTCTAAAGCTCTTTGATAGGCATGGGGCCCAGGAGTACCTCCTCAATTCATTATTGAATTTAGCTGTCTTGACCATTTGTGGGTCTTTTGCAGGTAATCACATCTGTTGTGATTTACTGTATACAACAGCAATGTCCTGTCAACAAATTAACATTTTGTAGTTCTCTTTCCATCTACTGGGTCTCATGTTCTTTGTTCTTCATCTTCTGTGAATTTCTTTGAGCCTTAGATGAAGGTTGATATAAGTAACTCATCTTTGGTGAGTACTCTGTATTATTTATATTCAAAACTGTCCACAAGTTTTAGTATCTACAAGTATTTGCTAAATTATGAAGCTTCCTAATTCTAGGTTGAGTTATATTCACAAAAACATGTGTAAGCAGAACTATTAAGAATGCAGTTTCACTGAAAGAATATGAAGCTAAGCAGTAAGAGTAGGTTTCCCCTCTTGTGACCTATGATTATCCCAGTAATATAGAATTGACTAAGTTTATCATGCTAGGAATAAAATTCTTCCTGTATGGCAGACCTCATAGCCAATTTAGAAGCTCATTGATTACCACATAACCTGCATATACAGTGGACACATCTTGGCAGCCTGTAACATGCAAGGATCACTGCTGTATACAACAAATGAAGGTTTCTTTCTCCAGTAGACTTCATGGGAACTTGTTAAAGTTCTTGATTATGACAATAGTGGTAAGCAAAGCATGGAAGATGCCCTCACTAAAAAGTTAGGAAAAGAGGGAAATATCTGATAGTCTGTAACTTATGTATAAGTAGTTAACAAAAGTACACAGGTTAAAAGTATAAATGTGCTCATACTAAAAAGAAAAAAGTTAAAATGCCAGATGCAATGGCAGGTACATTTTAAACACTAATGTAATTATTTCAGTTCAGAACTGATTTAGTACAGAAGCCTGTACACTATCTACTATTTTCTTCCATTATCAACATCTTACAGTACATAGTATATATTTGTCACAATGAATGTACCAATACTGACACATTCTTGTGAACTGAACTCCACACTGGATTCAGTTTCTCGTCCTTTCTCTCCTATGAGCCCCCCCCCATCAAGTCCTCTTCTCTTCTAACATATTGAAGGTAACATATTGAGGGAAGTCACAGAACAGGGTAAAGGTGTGATGTAGAATTCCCTTCTGTATGCTATGAATATATTTTATTACCATTGGTTATTAAAGAAGCTATTCGGCCAATGGCTTAGAAGAATAAAGCCAGACAGAAAATCGGAACAGAGATATACAGAGAAAGTAGGTGGAGTCAGGGAGAAGCCACATAGCTACCGAAGGAGAACTACACCAACTGCCAGCCAGAATCTTACCAGTAGGCCACAGTCTCATGGTGATACACAGATTAAAAGAAATGGGTTAATTTAAAATGTAAGAGTTAGATAAAAATATGCCTAAATATTGGATAAACAGTGTTGTAATTAATATAGTTTCTGTGTTATTATTTGGGTCTAGAAGCCAAGAAACAAATAAGCAGTCTTACTCTACAAAATGGTACCCAACATGGAGCAACTACATCCCCATATATCCTGGGAAAGAGTTCTAGACACAAAAGGACAGAGTTAAGCATGACTTTTTGGTAGTTGTATATTTTTCAGATTTGCTCTGCCTTCCTAGAAACAAACAGAGGCCCTATTCCTTTGATGTAGTAATAAGGGCGCGGCGGGGCTGCGTCCCCAAACACCCCAGCCGCCTGCCCGGCTCGGCTAGCTTATGCCCCGAAATAATTACACAGACACTGTATTCATTTAATCACTGCTTGGTCCTCTAGCTCTGGCCCTTACTGGCTAATTCTGATATACCGATCAACCCATCTCTAATAATCTGTGAGCACCGGTCTTACCGGGAAGATTCTAGCCTAAGTCCATCCTGGGTCGGAGCTTCATAGTGTGTGTCTTCCTGGAGCGGGTAGCATGGCGTCTCTCCTCCGGAGAGGAGAGCTGCGGAGTCTGAGCTCACTTCCTCTTCCTCCCGGCATTCTGTTCTGTTTACTCCACCCACCTAAGGGTGGGCCTATCCAATGGGCCTAGCAGTTTCTTTATTGCTTAGCCAATGAAATTAACAGATTGATATATGACACTCCCACATCACTTTGAGAGAAGGCAAGCTGAGCTAACGGAGGAAGAAAGCATGGATATTAATAATCACTCACATATATCTAACATCTTCTAATATCCCCCATATTTGTGTGAACATGCAGAGAAACTGAAAACTCTGAACATGCTTCTTCATATCTTTCACTCAAATCCTCAGGACCTATCTACCCAAGTGAGAAATGAAGCATCTACATCACATTGTAACATCTTTGTTTATTCCCAGTGCACACATATTTTAATATCACAACTGTTACACGCATCCCCATAGGACTCAACTTTATGGATATGATATAATGCTTACGTGCAGCTGCAAATATCTTTGGTCTTACAGACTGTGCTCATTTCCATGGTAACTAGATCAATGGCCCTCATACAGAATCTTTGGTTGTCACTGTTCTTGCTTTCCCAGAGGCATGAAAGTTTTTAATTTTTAAGAATTTAAGAAAAGTAAGGTAAAAAAAAGAATCTTATTTTGGAAATTTGGCCACCTAACAAAACTATAAACTATATAATATCACGTTAGTTAATGCAGGTTCTCATACTATCTCTGGGGAGAACACTCTGAAAGGGTCTCTAGAGTTCACTTAGTTTATCAAGTTCTTCGTGGGGACAGGGTGACTTCATGAGACTCTGGTAGATAAGAATTCAGAAGAAGGAACTCAGCAAGAAGTAGCAGGATGAAAGCACAAGCATAAAGTGTAAAGTCCAGAGAATACTTTAGTGAACTACTGAAAGCATCAAATAGTGCGTTTGGAAAATGGGAGAAAAAGGAAACTCGTTTGAGTATTAAATAAATCCCTGAGGATGAAAAACACACAAACCCTAGTTAGTGCCCACAACTGTTTGTGATCTCCCTCAGTGAAGCTCAGGCACTCTGATTAAGATGATGAGGTGACATCATGGGCAAAAACCCATTTGGAGAACCTGGCTCGACTGCACTGAGAGCAGAAGTCTGGATGAAATGCAGAAGAAATGTATACATAATTTCTCACTTAAAAAGTGTTTATCATCATCATAGTGTCTGGTGTAAGATTAATGATTAAAAACATATTAACCATTTTCATGAGTATTCAAGAACTCAGCTCCATGAGTGCAATACAGCGGACAAGCAAGTGAGTCCTGTGTGTACATTTATAGTTTATGTCTGAAAACACAGCTGTATTCTAGTAGTCTCCTGGAATCAGGTTCTTTTGTTGGAAGAGGATTAGGGATTATCTCCCAAAGGTTTGCTCATAAAAGTTCAACATCAGGGATACCAGACTGGCCTAACTTAGAGATTTTGATGTAACAACTGAACACTGATTTGTGGCTTTCAGTTAATGGCTTTATACTCTTTGCTTCCAACAAGAAAAATACATATTAATCATCGGATCAATGAGATTTAGGCTGAACATCCTGACCCAAGAGAAAGACAATAAAAAATGGCTGTAGACTTTAGAATCTGATACAAATGCATCAGTCTTTTTCATCAAGTGCATGAACTTTATGACGTCCATAGCATGCTAAAACCATATATGCACAAAACAGACCTGTGGGAATCAAGACAAGTTTATCTGAAGGCTCTTTTTCTTTCTCTTCCCAAACATAAAAGTAAAGATAAGTCTAAAAATCATTTATCAACTGTAGATACTTTAGTTGTGGGGTCTATCACGGGCATCATAGGATAGTTAGTAGCATCCTAGATATTTATTCAGAAAACAGTAGCATTTCCCGCTGTTACAAGAGTCGAAATCTTTCAAACACAGACAGATGCCTCCAGAATGTACATCTTAATTTGAGAAATTATATTTTAGAGGCACGATACTTACTGGATTGCGGTGAAGAGTCTCTGACAAAGAAATAATTAAAAACAGAAAGAGCTTCTGCTTTGAGTTAACTAACTCAGTGCAATGCATACTGAACCTCAGTAACACTGAAGAAGTGAGTGTTTTCTCTTACACATTACGTCCTTGGAAGTAGAGAGCTGTGCAATGTAATTTCCTTCAGAACCAATGCTTTGCTTGTTTCTCTGAAGACATCTGCCCTTACGGCACTGACACAATTTAAAAATCCAATACAAAGCTCGTCTTCTTGCTACACCTGCAGGACATGGCTTTTTATTTTTATATGCCTTGTCAGGTCCCACAAGCATAACACTTGCAGATGACAGGAGCTCTGAAAGAAGTGGAGTGTGTGCTCAGGTCACTCCATTCAGAAGCCCTTCTTTTCCTGTGAGCTTGGCACCAGGCTAGCCTGATGCTGACATTAAAAGAAAGTGACATAGAAGCTAAATATCAAACTCAGGGCTGTCTGAGCACAGTGTGAGGGGTAACAGCAAATCAACAGATACATATTAAATGCACATTACAATGGAAAATGCTGGACTGTCAATGACAGAAAGCAATGATCTTATACAGACCTCCTTGATCGAGCTTGACATGGCATACTTAAATGTTTATGTGGCTCAAATTTAAATTCTATAATACAAAAACAAGATTCAGAATCCCAAAACAGAAATATAAAACAAAAATTTTCATACTACCAGTCAAGCTTGTAAGTCTATCACAGATGTGCAAACTGTTAAGACACCCAATATCAAGGATAGTTTTTGTAGTTTTCACTTGTTTTGAAATGTGATGGGGAAAACACAGTCTTTGGCAGGAAATAATGCACAGTAATTATTTAGAATAAATATGCCATCATTGTAAGGAGACAAAATGTAAGTATATTCTTGGTAAGAAGGAATAAGTAGGAAATACAGGTTTGGGAGGTAGACAACTCTAAGGTGAAAGAAACCACAGCTCTCAGTTAATAATTCCTTGGGTCTACATCAGCGAGTGGTGATAGCATTGCCAAACATGCAGAGCTGCTGAGGGAGAGTGTAAAGTGGTATCATAAATGCCAGGCACAGCCCCTGGCACAGCAGAACCTCAGACATGTTACAGAAAAATTCGCAAAGGAACCACGTATCTTCCTTTCTCTTTACTCAATTAATGTCATTAATTTTGTGAAGCATATTCTTATTATTGAAGTAGGTTGCATTTCTCACAACAAAGGGAAACACTGCCTGTTCCCATCACTGCCAACTCTTTTACAAATATTTCTATGTATGTTAATGACTTACTTAAGGCTTGGAATCTAAAAATAAACATAAAATTAATTTATGTGCTTTCCCCCTCATTCTGTAGAGGTTTGTTAAATGTCATTAATATCATTTGGAATGTATCATTTTGTTTTGTGTTGTGTAATTCTTAAAAGGCAAGGTCCCCAAACCTATGATGGCATTTGAATTCATGGGGCCAACTTGGACTCCAGCCTCTAGTGCCTGAGTGCCTTTTATTAGAATTCAATTCACCATGTTTGGCTATTTCCAAAATCTTCTATTCATCATAAGCAATTATCTAGCTTTCAAATCATAATGTACTGGCTGGTTTTGTGTGTCACACTGACATATGTTAGAGTCATCAGAGAGGAAGGAGACTTAGTTGAGGAAATGCCTCCATAAGATCCAGCTATAGGGAATTTTCTCAATTAGTGATCACCATTGTGGGTGGTACCATCGCTCACCTGGTTGCAATGGGTTCTATAAGAAATCAGGCTGAGCAGGCCATGTGAAGCAAGCCAATAAGCAGCACCCATCCATAGCCTCTGCATCAGCTCCTGCCTCAGGATCCTTTCCTGTTTGAGTTCCTGTCCCGACTTCCTTAAATAATGAATAGCAATTTGGAAGTATAAGCCAAATAAACCTTTTCCTCCATAACTTGCTTTTTAATCATGTTGTTTCTTCATGGTACCGGAAATCCTAACTAAGACATAGAGTTGTTGTTTTTGTCTGTCTGTTTTTTTTTTTAAATATTAGAAGCTGGATTGGTCCTGACTACTTTTTTAATGTTCTTTCTCATTAAAACTACCTTTTCATAAAGTAACTTAAAGGATGTTGGGAGAGTATGTGCCTATGAACTCTCTTTATGGTCCCAGTCTACCTTAGGAAACAAAGAAGGAAGAGAAAGGTGAAGGAAGAGTGGCATGCATCACCATTTTGATGAAATAGTAAAAGCAGAGACACTGTCTAGTACAGATAGTGAAAATAAATGACGAATGAGAAGGCTAGATCTCCAGGAAGCTCAGATCAAAAACCAAAAATAGATTAATTTTTAATTTATTCTACATTCTTCCCTGTATCTGTAGATGAGGTAAAACATCATGATATCAATTCAGTGATCTATTACACAAGGATAAATAAAAACAGAGATCATGTGTAATTTGCTTCTGAAGATCTTTACCAAAGGTCTCTGAACTGATAATTATTTTTACAACCAAATATCAAGTCTCTAGAAGGCCACCTCAACGTTCTAGCATGGGCCCAGTGGTCGTCTGTGATATTCAGTGGAATGGGCAGAGAAGCCAGACAAACACCCAGACCTCATAATTTAGGGCTGTGTTCTCCTGAACCACACAGTGGCACTGGCCACCTTTGCCTGCATCAAGAAGGTAAGGGTGAATTTCTTCTCTGAAAGAAATGGAATTACAGAGTTTTATGACTTCAACTGCTTATTTGCAAAGTCCCTGTGTAATAGAAAACTGCAAATGAAGGCAACATTTCCACGCTGCTGGAAGGGTTTTGGACACTGGTGGGCAGACAGATACGGGAAGAAATGTGTGACTCAGAAGACCTTCCTGTTAGTGCTCACAAGAAATTCTGCCTTCTCTTTACTAAAATCATTTACGTCCTCATTGTTTTCCTAGTATTTTCATCGAAAAATTGACATTTCTGTTGCCAGATATTTTTTAAAATCTAACTAAATTCTTAACCCAATGGAAAAGGAGACAAAAAGATTATAAAAGTCAAAGGGTATAGAGGTCACCAGGTGAACAATGCCCTATGAATCAACTGAGCAAGGACACATAACCATACAGAGACTAAAAGAGCAAGCACGAGGTCTACTGTGGTCTTCACCAAGTCCTGTGGCGTGTGTGTGTGTGTGTGTGTGTGTGTGTGTGTGTGTGTGTGTGTGTGTACTAGCTTTTAGCTTAGTATTTTTATGGGATCCTGTGTACAAGTTCAATACGATAGGTTTTGCTTCACATTATGATAACTGTTTTGTCATGTTTGGCTGCTATCTCTTAGAAGTCCATTCTTTTCTAATGACAGGAAGACTAGAAGGGAGGGGAAATGGGGAAGAGCTGGGAGGAGTGAAGGAAAAGACAATTATAATCAGGACATATTGTATGAAAAATTTATTTTAATAGGAGGAAAAATAATAATAATAATAGTGGAAATCTCTTGTTGGCTAGGATCAGTCAAAACAGTGTTTATGCAGGTCTTTTAATATTCAATTTTGTTTTCAATAGAAAGTAAAAATTATGTATGAATGCTTACAACTCTAAGAAATTTTCTAGGAATAGGATAGTCATATATTATTTATATTCATACACACATACACATACATCTACATATTCTTAGGCTCTTGGAAGTTTTTAAGCCTTAATGAAATTTTTTGATGTGTAAAATATATTAGAATTATCCTATAAGCTAAGATTATCCTTATATAACCCATGAAACACTTGCATAAACAGGGGATCCAGTTAAAGTGTAGGATTCTTGACATGCTAAGCTCTCTACAAAAACAATCAAAAAAGAGACAGAAAACCAGGAATAGATGCAAGCAGAGGAAGGAGCTCCAAGGCAGGCCGAGGAATTTTGAGAATTACTCAGCAAGTTGCATGTGTTAGCCAGACTTGAAGACTGTTGTCTCTTAGAAGATGCATTTTCTCAGCTATTTCTTTACCTGAGATATCTCTGTTTATAAATGTCTTTTGCCTCTCGCTATGTGCTGCTAACAGTTCATTGTGTGTAATTTTCTATCTTGGCTTATGGAATGGTCTAAAATTCTGCCCTAGTTCTTTGTCCATCTTTAGCATATCAACTTCAATTCCTTGCTTCCCGAAATAAAAGGTAAAAGAAACTTTCTGTGCAGAGAACACAGGACACATAATCTGTTTTCAGAAGGCAGATGAGGATCTATTCCAAATGCTGACAAAGTAGGAAAGGGAAAATGAACCCTCATGTATCTTTAATGAAGCTTTTGGGGAAATATATCTGTATCTATAGAGATATATCACTCAGTGATTGCTGCTTTCAACGTACGTTTTCCAATTTGGTTAATCAAAATGTTACTTGATTATATCCACCCCAGTTTATTTGGATTTTAAGAAAATACTGTATAATGATTAAATTTCAGGTAATCTATTTTTAACAAAATCAGCTGAAGGCTACAAACAAAATTCTGAATAGTGGCAACACTAAAGAATGATTGATATAGAATTACATTAACTTTTACTGAGGAAATTGGCAGATCATCGAGTCCTAAACCAAAAGATGCAGTTTCAAGACTTTTATCAATGATTCATGATGAGTAATGGAGGTTACATGGATCAATACACAAATACATTCACATAAACTGCTACCTAGGAGGAAAAGGAAAAGGATTGACAGTAAAAGTAAGGAAAACAAAACTGGTCCTTGCTCTGAGTTTCTATGGCGAACAGCAGTTGGACTCATGTTTTACTGGATATTTAAATCTAACTAAAGATGTGAGCTAAACTCTACCTCTCTTTCTAGATCTGCTTTCACTATTATTATAACACACTTTCATTCATTTTGTATGACAAAAGAGAGAAGTTATGCAAGATCATAGTTAGATGAAATTACTAACTTATGGAAGGATAGCTATATGTGTGTTTCACCATTTTGCACCACAAATATTTCTTCCCATTTCATTTCTCTTAATGATAATATCTCAACTTCAAAGCTTGGTGCAGAACTCAAATGAGTCAGTTGACTTTCTGCTCAGAGGGAAATCCAACAGGGTAAAGGACACTGTAAATAATGACAGAATCTACAGTGGGTTTCCATAACAATATCATTCTTCAAATGGCTAAGATAATGCAACGGAAGCCTTTTCAAATGGGGGTCCCTGAGTTTGCAGAAGCTCCACTTACCTTCAGGCTGCCTCTTAATGCTCCTCTTTTTAACTGTAGTACTCTGCTCTGGAACTAAGTTAGGGGAAAAATGCTTTTGAGTTACTGAAGATGATAAGTGGAGACAGATGCAGGAGTAATGATCTTCCTGAAGAAATAAAACCTCCAAAGTCAACCTTGGGACAAAAAATTCATTGTTGATAATCCTGTCATATGGCTATAGGTTCACTTTTTAAAAATGAACTAGATCCTCAATATTACCTACTGTTAATGAAAATGGTATAATTATAAATCATTGTCTAGTCATGCATGGAATACTGTCTCTCACTGATACTGTAAATAATTCCATAAAATAAACACCTGAACCCAAAAACTAGCCATAATTAATTTAAATTTAAGTAATGAAGCAAGTGCCTTGGAAGCCGAAAGACACCATCTCTATCAGTTTGTTGGTTCTTAGGTAACGTCTAAAAATGAATTCTACAACCCAATACTGGAAATATAAGTATAGACTCTGATTTCAAATACAGATAGATCCCATTTAAAAAGAAAATCATTCAGGAAAGAATGGAGAGGGGCATGCAGGATTAGGAAAAGGGAGCTCCCTGGTTTTCAGCAAAATAGGGTTGGCTGGTACATGTGGAAAAAAGCCTTGAGTGGAAAACTATAGTGTTTTAATCATCTTAATGAAAACAAGATCAAACATAAACATAAATATATGCATGTGCTTGAAATGTCTTATCACACATTGTCTGCTGTACAGAGAAAAAAATAACAAAGGATGAATGAAAATATTTTTTAATCCTAATCTTTTATTTGAATAAACACTCCTTCATAAAATTTTCCAGTCTCTCCTCTTGTTTTGACTTGTTTACTGGTGAACTGAATTTAACTAGAGATATATATTCAGGATGCTAAGCAAACCTGCAAAAACAAAAGATGTATATAAAACGCGATCATGACTATGAAAAAATCATTTGCAAGCAAACAGAAGAACACATAATAAAAGATTATCAGCAACGGCTGAGTATGCTATTGTGTGTCTTTTCACTGTTCCAGGCCTTTCTCCCAAAACCATACTTAGAGAGCATCTCAAACAATACTATCTTTGAAGAAACAGAAATGGAATTGACAACTGACATTTATTTTATGCATTCATAATTCCAAAGGGATTTCTGAAGCAACAGGTTAGATTTAATAACATGTCACCAATGCCATTTCTAGACCTGTATTTGTCAAAAACAACAGCTGTTACATATTAACACTGCCTCCACATTTAGGAAAGGAAAAGTTGTTCCCATATATATTTTATTTTACATGTACAGAATTTATGCATGTTTTCATATAATTATGCATCTCCATGAGCATCTCCATCTTGTTCTCTTTCTGGTCCTTCTGGAAAAAAATAGCTTGAACCAAGACTGTGTTGCTGAGATGCCTCTGTGTGAAATTTTTATACAAGCCTCATAAAATTAATTAAACTATTCAAATATCTTCTCATTGAAAAAAATTTAAATGTTTCCCCCTTCCTCTCATTCTTCTCTCCCTCTTGTTCTCTCTCTCTGTCCAGTCTGTCCTTCTACTTGACTAAATCTTAAAGTATGTACCACTTAAAAGCTGGTTGACATCCAGAAACCCTTTCCTTTGATGCATATGATCAAACATGAACAAAAGTGATATACAGAAGTAGGATAAAGAAAACATATGTTAAGAAAATCACTCAATGTATTCACAAAACATACACAATAATTTTATAAATAATGTACTTCCTCATAACTATTACAATGATTCTCAGGGTCCCAGGAGTCTAAATCTTTGTAGTCCATGAAACCCAAATGTCTCTTCAACCGTTCTTTAAATATTTTATTTATTTTAAAATTATATCTATTTGTTTTTGCCTGAGTGTAGGTTAGTGCACATGAATGCAGTGTCCATGGAGGCCGAAAACGAGCTTGAAATGCTTTTGAGTTGAAGTTATGAGCAGTTGTAAGCAACCAGACTTGGGTGCTGAGAACTGAGCTCAGGGATCCTCGGCAAGAACATGTACATGCTCTTAGAAGCTGAGTCATCCCCCCAGCCCCCTAAGTAATCTTTTAATAACTACAATGTTTGATTTGTAATCTAGTGCAATTAGCAACATCATTCTAAAATGATGAAACATTTCTATTTCTGGTATAACTAGAGGAATTTCTGCCAGCTCTCAGACAGCCTTGGGAATCAGATATTAGAGTTCTTTCTTTTGAGGAATCCTTTCCTACAAAAAGGTACAGCAAGAATTCTGACCCAGAATATCAGTGCTGACAGAGACCCAAAGCGAGTCAAAAGGAAAGATGCAGTAAGAACTAAAATAGGTCTTTCTTCCTTGTAGAAAGGTTTACAAAATAAAACAAATGTTAAAAGCTTTCATATCATAATTTATTTTATAGCTTGGCTTCAGAGGATGCTCCTGCATTTTATTGGCTCTGTCACTTCAGCTAAGACATTTTGCATTTCTATATGACAGTGTCCTTCTCTAAAACAAGGGAGACATTCTGTAAGCTTTGTGGATACATTATGTCACCTTTCTAAAACATACTCATTCATTTATTCAACAAATATCTGAATACTTCACATGTGCCAAGCTCTTTTTTAGAAACAAGGAAGCAGAGGGACAAAGGGTCCTGCTCTCATACAATATGCACAATGATCAAAGGTAGATGGCAGTGAGGATCTGTAGGGGTTAACATTTCAAGATTGGTGACATCTTCAATAAAGGAGAAGTGATGATGAAGCAAAGGAAGATATGGTCACTATTAAGTTATTCCCAGAAGGTCATTTAGCTGAGGCAAGACAGGTAAGTTGATACCAGCATCACAAAGAGATAAGAGTGATGCTTTCTCAAAAGAATAAAAGAGTAGCGTGGGCAAAAGACGGACAGAACAGAATGGACTCTTGGGATAAAATGAGCAGTGGAATAAGCATAGCAGAAAATCAGGTCATAAAGACAGAGAGTGGCCAACAGGGAAGCAGAGTTGACCATGACCTAGACATTACACTGCATTCTAATTGCAGTAGGCAGCTAGGATGTGCAATCAGCTTAAGGAATAAATTAAGGCAGTTCACAGGAGGATAATGATATTACCATGCAATTATCACACATTACCTTGACAATGTATGTCAAGTATTAATAAGGTACACAGCACACTGTGTGTCCAAACTAATGCTTAGTGATATTTATTGTTCTTATTCATCCCATAAATTCTGAAAAGAGAGTTGTTCATCAATCTGTTATCCCGAGAATCAACCTAATTTAAACTTTCAAGTCACAAAAAGTTATCATTGCAGAGGGCAAAAGCCTTATAACCCGGTAGGAGGAGTATAGGACTTTCCCACAGTTCTGGATACTTTTCTGCTGTTGTGATAAGATACCATGACTGAGGCAACATAGAGGTTATTTGGGGATTACAGTATTGGAAGGTTAGAGTCCACGATGATAGCAGCTGGCTTAGGAAGCAAGTTTCGGGAGCAGCATCAGAGAGCTCACGTGAACCACAAGCTGGAAAAGCAGGAAGCAGACAGCATAGGAGGAAAGGTGTGAGTCTTTTGAAGCCTCAAAGTCTGTCCCAGTGACACACCTCCTCCAAAAGGGCCACACCTCCTAATCCTTCCCAGACTGTTCCACCCACCAAGGACCAACTATACACATAGGAGTGTCTGGAGGCCATTCTCATCCAAAACATTGTTCCCACCTACAACTGGATTATCTGCCAAAGACACTTCAGTTTAGAAGCAATGAACGCCAGTTAAAGAACCAGAAAAGCCTGGAAAGTTACACTTTATCCATGACACTGCTACTTATTTCCTTTAAACATTAAGAGGCAAAGTTTAACAACCAGTCCGTGTATTCAGTAGCTGCAGAGCAAAAAGTCTAACTCAGACACTTAAGCCAGCAATATTTTAAATTCCCTTAACAGTCATGTAATACTATACTATACTGATTATCATTTTCTTTTTTATGTTTATTTTTTATTGTATTAACATATAATTACTCTTTATAACTAATATGCATCTTTCCAGTATTTTTAAACAAATAATGTTTTTATTAGGTCGACCATTTTTTTTGGTATGCCCCTCTTTTTTTTTTAATTTTTTTTTATTGAGAAAAGGAAAAAAAAGTTTCTGCCTCCTCCCAGCCTCCCATTTCCCTCCACCTCCTCCCACCCTTCTTCCCCTCCCCCCACTCCTCTCCCCCTCCCTCTCCAGTCCAAAGAGCAGTCAGGGTTCCCTGCCCTGTGGAAAGTCCAAGGTCCTCCCCCCTCCATCCATGTCTAGGAAGGTGAACATCCAAACTGGCTAGGCTCCCACAAAGCCAGAACATGAAGTAGGATCAAAACCCCGTGCCATTGTTCTTGGCTTCTCATCAGCCCTCATTGTTCACCATGTTCAGAGAGTCACAAACACAGTGGAATCTGAAATTTTGAATAACGAAGTCAGCACAGTAACTTTTGTCTCAGGGATAAGGGGAAATTTTAGTTTAAACGTTAGGCACATAGGCCACCTCTGCCCCCGTATCATGTCCCCAGCTGATGATGTTACAGAACCTAGCATTGTTTTAGCCAGTGACTTGGATGTACCTCTGAAGAATTTAAATTGCCCTGCTCAGGAACTGCCAGAACAGCAACAATGATGATGGAGCAGGGGCACCAGTAGTTCCTCAAAGCCAATGGTTCTCAACCGGTGGGTCACAGCTCCTTTGTCAAACCTCTTTCTACAGAAATATTTACATTATGTTTCATAACAGTAGCAAAATTACAGTTATGAAGTAGCAACGAAAGTAGTTTTATAGCTGGGGGTCACCACAACATGAGGAAATGCATTAAAGGGTCTCAGCATTAGGAAGGAAGGGTAAGAAACATGGCTCTGATCCATCCCTAAAAGAATATAAACAATGTGAAAATGTGGACAGAAACGCCTGTACTTTTATAACCATGTGGCCGTTACCTATGGTTACCTGTGCTCTTCAGTCCTCAGTGTCCTTACTTCTATATGGCTAAAGCAGGAGAGCCCCAGACAATGCATAAGGCAGTGGGGATGGGAAAAGCCATAGTGCTTTCTCTTTGTGACCTCATATGTTACCTGCTTCTCAGTCATCAACCTTCCACAATAACTCACATGAAGTTAATGGTGACACTCATTTTATGGAAGCACAGACTGATGTGGGTCAGACAATAAGCATTCCTTCCTCAGTAACTCGGAGTATTGGGATTTGATGTTGGCTGCCTCTACTCGAAGTCAGAGTCTGAACCAGGAAGTTGTATGTTCTCCTAAACATGTAGTTAATGACAAAATGAATTGCTGTGGGGTTGATCCATGGAAAATACAAAGCACTTGAACAATGAGCAGCAAAATTCCAAGATTCCATAGACATTTACCCTTCCTCTTTTCTGTAAGTTGTAAGTGAAGTTTAGTCTTATTAAAACTATCACATATGAGAACACCTTAAATAAAACACAAAACTGTCCTTTATAGAATGTGAAATAATTCTCTCAGTATACATATTTCAGTCTTTTACCACCGATTCATATTCCTTAATGATTAAAATGTGTTGAATAGTCACTATGGATATGAATGCCAGAAAGCCACTGAGTGATTTGTGTCTGAAGCTTTGGGCTTACTTCTTTCACTAATTAAGAGAATGGCTATACTGTGCTTGCTTGGGAATTAGGCAGATGCTTCCAGTTATGCATCCCCTTTTCCTTAGCTATTTTGTGATTTTCACATTTCTCAGTCAACTCACTTCTGAACAAGGCTTTCTTCATGTACCACAAATACTGTGAGCCCATACAAGCATCAGCTTATACCCATCTGTCTTGTTTATTTCACTCTTTCCGGGAGCCTGCCACCCAGCTCCCAATAAATCACATAAAGGCTTATTCTTAGCTATAGATGCCCAGACTTAGTTTGGCTTGTTTCTTGCAAGCTTTTCTTAACTTAAATTAGTCCAACTCCCTTTTGCCTATGGAGTTTTCCTTTTCTTACTTCTGTATATCTTACTTTTATTCTTACTCCATTTCTGGCCAGGTGACTGGGTGGCCGGGTGGCTGGGTGGCTGGACCCTGACATCCTCCTCTCCTTGTTCTATCTTGCTCCTCCTCTTTGTTTCCCCTTCCATTTATACTCTGTGTCTGCCAGCCCTGCCTATTCTTGCTCCTGCCTCACTATTGGCCACTCAGCTCTTTATTAGGGCTGTCAGGTGTTTTAGGCAGGCAAAGAATCACAGCTTCACAGAGTTAAACAAATGAAATATAAACAAAAGTCACACACTTTAAAATAACATTCCCCAAAACATCTTCTCATCTACTTAATTATGGAGGGCATTTTTTACTAAACTCCATAGAATTACTAGCCTGTTCTCAAACATGAAAAGGGAAGAAATACTTAGCAATGCATGAAGCAAACCCTCTTCCCTCTGGTGTGCCTTGGTAGGTATCTGGCACTCTGGCCATGTTCCTCATCCTGTGGTGTTGCGGGAGGTCCTCCCACTCCTCCAGCCTATAGCCGCTGAGATACCAGCCCACTGGGGCGTGGTCTCTCTCCCTTTAAAAAAGTGGCCACTTCCCTCTCCTCGCTCTCTTCACTTCCTGCTCTGCTGGCGACTAGACTCCCTTCCTGGTTGCGTAGAGGGCTGTTGTCTGGGATGGCTATCTGTAAGTTTTTTCCCTTTTAAATAAATACCACCCTATTAATCATAATTCCAAACTGGTGTGGCATTGTTTGTGACTTCTGCCTTCACTGTGGACTCTTAGACATCACAACATTTTGAAAAGTGCCCCATGTTCCATTAAAAAAAAAAACAGAAAACAAAATATAAAGAGACCTTGATAGTTTTTCCAAGGCTTCAGTTCCCAAGTCTTAACCCCAGATGCTAATCCTGTGCTCAAGTGAATGAGGGGGTATGAACAGTGCACTCAATAGACAAAACCTCTGCCTTTTATAAAAGAAAGCTACAGGAGTGTAATTGTTTTTTACTCTTTGGCACTTTTACTCTTTGTTGTTTTGATGGGGGCTCCACCCAGCTACCAAATAAATACACACATGGAGGTTTATTCTTACTTATGAATGCCCGACCTTAGCTTGGCTTATTTCTAGACAGATTTTCTTAAATTATCCCATCTACCTTTTCCCTCTGGGATTTTTACCCTTTTTTTATTTGTGTACATTGTTCTTTCTTTCTTACTCCTTGTCAGGCTGTGTAGCTGGCCCCTGTGATCCTCCTCACCTCCTTTCCTTGCTCCTTGACCTTTCCTCACAGATTTCTCCCCTTATTTATCCTCTCTGCTTGCCATTCCTGCCTATCCTTTCTCCTGCCTTGCTATTGGCTTTTCAGCTCTTTATTAGACCAATCAGGCAATTTAGACAGGCAAGGTAACACAACTTCACAGAAAAAAAAAACAATACAATATAAAAGAATGCAATACATCTTTGCATTGCTAAACAAATGTGCACAGCATGAACAAATGCAACACATCTTAAAATAATATTTCACAGCACAAGAGCAATGCTATTCTTCCAATTATGTTTTCCTCTAGTTCTAAATAAAACTTAATATTATTGCTAAAAATTTAGATACTATTATGATTGAAACTTTTAAGAATTCAGAAATTTCACCACATATCACCCCAATGCTTATTTTATTATCATAGTACGTATATAATTCTGCTATTTTATTTAGCCCTTAAGTGTGACTCAAGTAACATATTTTGATGTGCTTAAAGTATCTCATTAAAGCTGTGTTTCTATCAAGTATCTATTGACTGAACACTTAAATTTACAGGGTTTCTTTTCTTAGTCCTGGGCACTGAATTCATGACCCACACATACTAGGTAAGCACAATGTCAAACAGCTTTGGTGAGGCATATCACCAGCTCACGTTGTTCTGTTAAATTGGGGCAAGGTCTCATTAAGTTGCCCAGTTAGGACTTGACTCACTCTGGAATCCAGGGAAGGTCTTTAGCTGGCGAGGCTATGATCATTTAAAGCTTCCTCATCCTGTTATTTCCAGCTGCAATTCCTGATTTGCCGCCGCATTCTGCTATGCTGTGCTGAGCAAGTGTGCACAGGGCAGGATCTCCTTAGCATGTTTTTCTCGTTTTTTTTTCTTTCTTTTTTTTTGGCTAATATGATTAGAGATCAAAAGGGAAGTTTGGAATGTGTAAAATGAAAATTAGATGTTGAGAGGATTCTTGACTCGAAATGATAAACTCTTGTTCTGATAAGTTGATGATTAAATAAGCAGCTTGATATTCTGTGATAAATTTGTGATATTAAGTCCCAGAATGAGAAAAGATTAAAGCTGCCTTAAGGCGGGCAGCCTTTCACTCACCGTGCTCTCCCTAACAAATTCATTAAGTTCTAATCAAAATGAGCCCTCAAAGCTTCCACTTGCAGTCTAGCATTAGAGCAAAGCATTCTGTATTCTTCCACAGTTATGTGTACTGTGAGTTTAATTTCCCACATGGACCCATACAGGTTGGAATCCGTCATGTGTCAGAGTGCCGTCCAGAGTGTCTAGAAAGACAGGGTACTCTAGACTCTGCTGTCAGTAAGATTTGTGAGTCAGGTCAAGCCTGGCCATTCTCTAGATGCATGGACCAATGGCATTACATGTGTTAGAAAGCACTGTGTGAGGCCCAGGCAAACTAGCTATTACTTTGGTCTATTGACCTTAAAAATTATATTGTGCTTCTGAATTAAAGGACAGAATGACAACACTATCATTTACAATTCTTCCTCCTACAGTCAAAACTCTGGCGATCAGGGAGGTCTGGGCTAAACTGTATGTTTATATTAAAGGAAACAGAGTGACAACTACCACCCAATTCTTCCTATGCCAGAATCACTGTGACTTTTAAAGAAAATAAAAATTCTACAATATTCCCAAGAAGTTACCCACCAAACCGTGAGTTCTGCTTCTTCCCTTGTCCAAGAAAAAAACATCTTGCAAACAGATGTGAACCCCCCCCCCCCCAACAGGAAGATACACAGAAGTTAAAAGGAAAAAAGGAGAATTTATTAGTCTGGCTACTTAGAGACTTTTTTCTGAGACTGATATTTGTAATATATATTTGTGTGTGTGTGTGTGTGTGTATAAGATGTGTGTACATATATGATTGTGCATTAAGTATCTACATCTACATATGTATATGTATATACACGTGTGTATGAATGTGTATATATATGTATATATATATCCATGGATACACTTTTTGTAAAATTGGGTTGTTTTAGGAACTCAGGTCCCCATGTACACCAGGTAAGTATTAGGGTATATACTGCAAACCATTAGGATTATGCTTCTAGCGCCCATAAAGTTTCAATCTCCTTGTTCAATCTCAATGTGGCAGATATAAGGGAAACTTGCTGTGGAAAGAATTTTCCTCGTGTTTCATTTTTAAGTCTCTCCAGTTCCATTTAATTAAAATGAGTATAGCACAAAAAACAATTGAAAGTCAGATATAAATACAAAGTATGTTTTATGAGGAAAAATAATTAGGCTAGCCTTGTTTTCTACTATATTTTCTTTCTTCAAGGCAGGATTCTCTCTTGAAATCCAGTCACTGGCAATATATCTAATTCAATAATAAGAGACAAGTATATTTGCTTTTGTTAATTCATCATGATAGCCTTAATTGGGAAAATAGATAAGATCCCAAATGAGCACACTAATGTTATTTAGCTGTGTAGCATTAAGTAAATGTAATTCTATTCTCTATTTTAATTGTTCCTAAGCTTACTGGGCCACAAATTTCTTCATGATCTTATCCTATTCAAGTTCCCCAGTGGCAACCCTTCATGTGTGCCCATCCTTCTGCTCAATGGAACGACACAAGACTTCACGCTGAATTCGTAGGATATAAAGCATGTAGAAGTATCCATAATCATCAGTTTCCCAGCCAGGATTCCTTACTTGACAGAAGCCCACCTGCCCCAAGGCATGGCAGCAAGTGAGAATGCTCTCATTTGTACAATGAGAACTGCATCATATCTGGGTAGTAACATCTTTAGTCCTTATAATTAATACCCTATCTCTAGAAAGACGTATGCATGTCCTTTACAAGCCAGCAGATGCCGTGTAAAAGTGAGGAGACATTCGATTTTGAGAGATAGGAGCCATTTCTCATTAGCGGTGGCAGACCCCAGCAAACATTATTGAAAATAGATGTGAGCCAGGCGGTGGTGGCGCACGCCTTTAATCCCAGCACTCGGGAGGCAGAGGCAGGAGGATCTCTGGGAGTTCGAGGCCAGCCTGGTCTACAAAAGCTAGTTCCAGGAAAGAAAGTAGATGTGAAAATGTCTTTTATTGCCATGTTAGGCAAGGCACAGCTAACACTTCGGTAAACCTTATGCTAAAGCCTGGCATTTCAAAACAGTAAATCACCTATCTGTTCCCCAAACATTCAAATGAAACTATTTGGCATTTGTGTAACTTATTAGCTGCACATCAATAAATATGAATTCTAAACTCATGATGAAATTCAGGTTATTCCCACTCCAAAGTCCCCATAAGCATCAGGTGTCATTGGCACATAGGTATGCACTAGTGCATTTTGGGCTGTTTTTTTTTTAATTTTTTTGAAACTTTGCTATATTTATGTTTAAAACTGGCAAATTTGGTGAAAGTCATACACTATTCTTAACACTGTAAGGAAAGCATGGAAAGTGTTACAAAGGCATTTCCTGGATTTAGATCAATGTAGAGTAAGTATGTGTATTGGTTGCACTAAAAACCCACACTGGACATGTCTTCTTCATCCATATTTCCCTCGTTGCCACATTCATTTTGATCATCTTATCAAGAAGAGGCAGATATACACCCCAGTATTGAGATTCACCTTTCTAGCTACCTGACAAAATACAACATAATTTAACTGCTTGACCTCAAACATGAACATAATGAAACCCATTGTGCATTTCCAACACCTAGCCTCAGAATCCACAGTAGAAAATTATTCCCGATTTGTACAAGCAGACACAAGCAAATTCAAATAGTATTAATATTAAAATTTATCTGGGAAAATAGCTATGTAAAGTTATGCTAGAATTAATCATGTTGGTTACTCTCAGAAAAATATAATATTTTTATATTAGCTCACATCTCCAAGCAATAAAATGAGTAATAATGTTAAGTATTTACCAAAATATCTCCAGATTTTGAAAGGTAGGACTTGACTTGTCAACATTTACTTGAATTTATTTAATGATGTATTACCTTTAGGTTATAGACTCCAACCTTATATTATTGGAAATTTGAAAAATGTTATTTTTGCAATTTTGCCTTATTAATTTGTTTCCTATTATTTATCAGAGTTCTTTGAAACACTATGAAACTTCGTTAAATTGCCAGAACATATTTAAACACAAAAGCGCCAACAAATGTATGTGTCACAGTTTCAAGAATACAAGAAACAATGTTTCACATAAAAATAACCTAGATATAAAGAGAAAAATCTCTTCTGTGATTTTCCTCCGGTGAGCAAACATTATCTCCAAAAATATATGAAGAATTTTATAGCCATGATCAGTATTAGAAATGCCATAGCCATTCAAGCATGCCTTTATTAAAGCTATAGAGAAGCAAAAAGAGAGAGAGAGAGAGAGAGAGAGAGAGCTAGAGCAAGAGCGAACAAGTGAGAAGTGAATGAGAGAGAGACAGAGACAGAGAGAGATCAAAGTTTCACTGCGTACTTATACATTAGAATTACATGAAATTAACCCGATATTCATGCACTGCCGTATACTTTGTTCACCAAGGAATTATAAAGAAACACCGATGGTATTTGAAGTTTTTAAATGAACTGTGTGCTGTGGAGTTTCATCTTCCTAGGTCTGTGTGACAGACTAGTCACGTGTAAAACTGCTTTGCACATATGTCTCTGCCAGTATGAAATTCTTCTTCAATTTCATTTCTTTCTTTTTGTTCTACTTCTTAATTTAAAAAAAAATAAAACAAACTCTCTCTTTTCATTTTACATACTAATTCCTGGTTCCCACTCCCTCCCTTCCTTCCATCTCCTCCACTTACCACCCCCACCACACCTCCCATCCACTCCTCAGAAAGGGTAAGGCACATTGCTTTGGAGAAGGTCTAAGACCCTCCCTACTATATCTAGGCTGTGCAAGGCATCCATACAAAGAGAATGGGTTCCCAAAAAGTCAGTACAAGCAATAGGAATAAATTCTCATGTCACTGCCAGTGGCTCTGCAGTCTGCCTAGTCATACAATGGTCACCCACATTCAGAGGTTCTAGTTTGCAACTATGCTGGTTCCTTCCCTGTCTGGCTGGAGTTGATGAACTCTCATTATCTCAGTTAGACTGTTGCAATGGGTATCCCCATCATGGTCTTGACAGCTTTGCCATATTCTCACTCCTCCCACTCTTCAGCTGGACTTCAGAAGCTCAGTCCAGCGCTCCGCTGTGGGTCTCTGCCTCTGTTTCCATCAGTTGCTTGATGGAGGTTCTATGGTGACATTTAAGATATTCAAGGCCAGTTCGGGCACCCTCTCCACTATTGCTTAGGGTCTTAGCTGGGGTCATCTTTTTTTTTTTTTTTTTGGTGCATCCCACACCATTTATATATATATATATATTAAGCATGCTTGATTCAATCACATTTGAAAAAGCACATTTCAATTCTATGAAACTTTTATTAAGAATCTTCCTTTGTTTTCTAGAATGTCCTCACAAATTATTTCTTATGAATTGATACTTATAAAAGAAATGAATTGTTCTCTTTTTAGAAACTCAGCAACTCCTTTTTAGGATCTAGTAGCAACTGTAGTACAAATTCTTCCCAGAAATTAAATTACCAACCATGTTTTCAGAGAAAATATTTTAAAATAAAAATTGGTATATATTACCTCTTTCAAATGATGTTTATTCTTTAATAAGATTCATCACAATACATAGACAATTTTTAATATAATGACTATATAATATAAATATATAATTTATCATTAGAATTAATATCAGTTATTTTTAATTTATTCAAAGTGTTTTACCTTTTAATTCATGCAAATATACAAATATTTTTCTCAACTACACTCTTCACCGAATGAAAATATGAGACTTTCTTTACAAGTGAAAAAAAGATGAAATCATTTGCTGATGGAATCATGTATTTGGAAATACTGAAGTCAAATTACTAAGTTATCTAACTATTCATATCCAGGGATTTATAAAAATTTCATCAAAAATTGAGGTGAAACACATTACTCAATTTTCTGATATCCTTTTCCATAGAATAATATTTCAACTACTTTATGCATGACGGTAAGTTCCTCATATTTTGTGCAGGTCAGAAAATGCTAAATATCAAAACCAAAACATTACTCTGTGGCAGTGATTTTCAACCTTCTTAATACTGTGACCCTTTAATACAGTTCCTCATGCCGTAGTGACCCTAAACATAAATTTATATACTATGTATATTTATATTATACTATATATTATTGCTATACTATTTCATTTCATAACTATAATTTTGCTATTATTATGAATTATAATGTAAATATGTTGTTATTGACAAAATAAAATCAGAATCACTAACAAGATACCATCCATCTCTCAACAAAATGAACTTTACTTCATATGACAGCCCGAAACATTTACACAAACATAAATACACACTTTACTACCACCTAGATAGATCAGTAAATAAATTGAGACAAATCACTTTTAACAAAATGAAGATGACTGATCACCTTACTGCAACTTCTTTATGTTTCATATATTAATGCAAATCATAAAAATAACAATTATCATCTTTCAAGGAAATATAAAAGGAGTCTGCTGGTAGCAGGTTGACATATTGCTATATATTTCTGTGTCCTCCATTAAAACCTCTACTACATAGAGTAATATATTAACAACCTTTTGGATTCGTTACCCTGGCACATGATTACAATTTTTTAAACAGAGAGACAGCTCACTAGTTCTCATACTTACCTTCAAATTCAATGTCATAGCCTACATGGAGCATTTAACTATCCCTCTTTTCCTTTATGAGTTTTCATCATCCTCTCTTATTCCTATAAGGCTTTGATTGTTCACTAAGTCACAAGGAACAATTAACAGTTTCAAGTTATCTTTCTTATGGGATTGAAAATAGGTTTGCATTTTTATGATTGTGATATACAGTGGCATAACCGCTGACCCCTTGCTTCAATAATTGTCCATCATTCCCTTTCTAATTATCTACTTTCATTCTTATTTTCTTAATTATTCAGTTCATTAAGTTTATCTTTTTCATTTTCTACCCTAAAATCATTTTGTCTAAAGTTGGAAAGGAGATAAAATTTTAGGACATTAATACTGTCCTGTCTTCCAATGACCTGCACACTATAACACAAAACTATAACACAAAACAAGTTGAATAACCACCTCTGAATTCTCTGTTCCTACCATTCCTGACTAAGCCTCAATAGGTTAATAATTCCAACTTCTGATATGAAGATAAACGCTTAAATGTAAAAGATCCAGATGAGCACTGTCGGGGAATATCATTTGGCTTCTGTACTTCAATGGCCTAACACTTGTCTTACATTCATGATAACTGGGTCAGTGACAAGATGAGGATGGGGTAGGGTCTAAAATATGTCAGGAATTCAAAAAACAAAGACCAACAAACAATCCAATTAAAATGTGAGCTATGGAAGTGAATAGACTTCTCAGAAGAAAAAAATCCAACTGGCTAATAAATACTTTTAAAATTTTCCATCATCCATAGCCACGAAGAAAGTACAATTAAAACTTCTTTTAAGAGGGTCCTCTCATTCACTGTTGGTCAGGGTGCAAATCAGTGCAAATAATGGGAAGTTTCTCAAAAATAGATCTACCATATGACCCAGCTGTTCCACTCTGAGTATATACTCAATGGAGACTATTTACTACTAAAGAGACACTTGTTCATCCAGGTTCATCAACTGCTGCATTTGCAACAATTAAGACATGAACTCCAGATTCTTTAATTCATCAATGGTTGAGGACATAAGTATTCAATGCCATTTTATTCAGCTGTAAAAAACAGGAATTAAAACAATCGTAGACAAACAGGTGGTGCTAGAAACAACATATTGAGGGAGATAACCCAATATTCAATAACTTGGAGAGACAAAGGTCACATGTTTTCACTCTCTTACGAATCTTGTCATCAAATCTTAAGATGTGTGTATTTACTTTGGGATACCTGTAGAATCTGACGAAAATATTTTAGAAATTGCAAGCTAAAATTTTTACTTAAGTGGGGGCCCCTGGAAATACTAGTGGTTAAAAGACACACTAAGGATTTGAAGGACACCCAGAGCCAGAGCTAAATAGTGAATCCTTTTATCAAAATAATAATCATAATTAATAATAGCAATAGTAATAATAATAATAATAGCAACAAATGAAGGAAAGATACTTAAAATATTGTTTAGAAAATTAAATGTCTTTATGTTGTTCACATCAGAAACTAAATAATAGGAGGGATGTCTAAACCAGACCATACAGAGAAGGTCCCCCTGAATTTCCTCCTGACAAAAACCAACTATCCACTCTGAGTTACAACCTGGAATTGCTAATTAGTTAGCATCCACAGTAATGACATAGATAATGGTTGAATGAGACCTATTGTATTTGTGGGGGTGAATGTATATGGTTGGGAATAGCTAGTTGAATTTAATGTACTGTTCTCAATTTAACATAAGGAAAAATGGGATTGGAAAGAAACTGATCTTAAGGCAGTGAGTCAGATAAATACTGTATTTTCAATTAGATATAGTTTGATCAATACAAAAGTCTGTAAATATTACAATAAGAGAATGGGAAACATTGTGACTATTTCACAAAAATCCTTTTTTTACTTTCTCTATTAGAAATATCTCCTATCCACCTATTCAGTGCGGGCTTTCAGCTTCCAGCAGTCAGGGGAAAGCCATAGCATGGCAATGGGGCTTTTGAAACCCAAAGAAAAGACTGTCACTCCTAAACTACCAGCTATTTCCCTTTGAATACAAACATGCTATTTGAAGTAATTCATTTAGCTTTTTTCTAAAGGCGCCTTGTGTAACCTTGCAAGTGGTGATTTGTAACATGGCAGGCTGTTATCAGGCAGCTACAATATTTTACCTCTGCTCAATAAAGAGCAGCATTATTCTGAGGTACATCCATCCAGAACCATTTCATGGGAGGCACATTCCAATCCAGTTCATGTGTATCATGGGTATTTGTTGACAAAGGGGAATAGAGAGGCTGCACAGAACAACTATCTTCCTGCATCTCTAACTTGGTTCTTTCATTTATAAGCAAAACAACATGTCTAATCTCTGCTATGAGGCAAAATGACTAAAGGTCACCTTCCATTTCAGCAGGCCATGAGTCACAGGCCTGGATTTGCTCATCCTTTTGGGGACAGCATATCTGCCCAGCTTCCAAGACCCAGAGTGCCTGCATTTCATCCCTAGGGGCAGAGCATGCCTATTGGGGTCCGATTTGTTTGCTGTTGTTGTTTCGGGATTTTTTTTGTTGTTCTAATTGTTGTTGATTGGGGGGGGTAGTCAAACTTGGGCTATTTTGTTGGTGGTAATTTTATTTTTGCTTTAGTTTTACTTATGCTCTTTTTTTTTGGGGGGGAGGGAGGTTTTTTGTGATGATAACTGCCTGGGAGTTCACAGCATCTTGGAGAAGCTTTCCACCTAGTGTTTAGGAGATGTTCTAAGTCCTTCAACTCTCAGTCTGTTTTTGCCCTCTTCTTAAATTCCCACAGTATGGCTAAGCACCAGTTTCCTATAGCGATACCCTGTTTGAAACCAAACTCTTCGGGCCCACATTTCCTTTCCCTGTAGCTTCCTCATTGCCTGAGAACATTTCAAAACCCTTAGCACCTTTTTTGAGGACCAGATGTCTGTCAATGTATGGGTTTAATTCTGAATCTTCTATCTTAAGGCTGGAATATATGTGTCTATCTCAACAGAATAAAGAGACCATCTGTGGAATGAGAGAAAATCTTTAACATCTTCCTCTTTTAACAGAAGATTAATAAATTAATTTACATGTTTTTTTTTCAAACTCAGAAAGTATCAACAGAACAAACTATCCAATCAACAAATAGGTGAATGCTCTGGACACTTCACTGAAAAAAAAAAAAACTTTTCTCATTTCTCAAGACTCTTACAATGGCTAGGTCTTTAGAAGGCTAGAAGAAAACTAGAAGTCTACTCTCACCTCTCCCCCATTGTACATATCTTTTTTGTTATGTCTGAACACAAGCTCCAGAATGATTGCTGTCTGTACTAGGAATTATCAGAAACAGTTCTGTTTGCCCTCAGGTTTAATGTCGACCTGCCCTCAGAAAGAGTAAGGCTGTGGTTGCCCTGATTTAAGAGCAGAACCAAGGGCAGAACTGTAACATCAGCACACAGAGAAGGGGATGAGGAACCAAAAGGGCCTAAACAAATTTACAAGGCCTATAAGAATTCCTCCAAAATAGTGATGTAATTTTAGTTGTTTGAGAGTAGAACGGAATCACATTTGAGAAACTTTTTATTTATAATTGGGGATATCCAAATACTAAAATAAAATAAACCTAGTAAGCTCTAGTGGCTTTATAATCTGTATTTATTAGCTTTTTCTTCTTTAATGGAAACTGTTGGAAGAATTCTCAATTCAACAAAACCGCTAAAACACAAGATAAAAATGGATATTCACTGGTCATCCAAAGTTTCCATTTCCAAAAATGTTTCTACATATAGCCTTTGGATAATACAAAATGTTTTCCATTCTTTCTGAGTTCCTACAGGTGTTTTAACTAGTCCAGTGGGAACACATTTCAGTATTTGTGTGTCAGCTTTCATAACTTAAATACATTTCCTTCTATCTAAATGCACACACACATATGTTTATATGCTCATATAAACACCTCTAAATGCCACACATAAGCTTATTTTACATCAGGGGCTATCTTCTTGCTTGTAAATAAACACATTTGTGTCAGAATTATCTTGTCAGATGTCAGCACTGAGGCTTTCTTCCAGTCTGGATGACTGTCAGCTTTTCCTTGGGATCTCCGTAGTGACGAGACGAGTATGAACATGTTGACTGAATGACAGTGCTTTGGTTCATGTGTTTTTAGGATAAGCACTACATCAGCAGTTACACCCTTAAGTAACCTCAGGAAATGTATGTTACATTCTAGGCAACAGTGACTTTGTCAGTTAACATGCCAATGAAGATCAAGAGATAAAGAAGGACATTTACTATGAGCACAGACATAGACTTCTGCTCATGGTCTACAAATATGTTGACTTTATTAAGAATAGGGTCAAGTTTGCTTCTATCTAGCACATTTTTTTTTCTGGAAAAAGTAGAAAGGCCATATAGCTCATAACTAAGTGCTGGGGCTTTGTGCTGGAAACACCCGTGACTCTATTATTATCTGTTCTCCTATAGCACCAGAACATACTTTACACTTCAGGACAATCATGCTAGTTTTTTCCCCCAACATGGCAACTGCTCTCTGGCAATAAATATGCCACTTCTTCACTGATATAACAATATTCTCAAACACCAAGGCCTCTTAGATAGTGTCTCATATTTTCATTTATGATAGGCAGAACATATTCAAGTTTTCCACAGTGATTATGTCCTAGAAAGAAAATAAAAATGTCACACAGTTAATTATAGGTTTAAACACACCCTGCCTAACACTACCAGCTTTAGGTCTGAAGCAGATACACATGGAGACCACTATGGAAGGTTATACACCTATCATTGAACATTATAATCTTAAGCTTTTCTATTTTCATTTTTAAAGATATACCTCCTTTGTTTATGCATGTGGTTTTAAGAACTAAAAATAACGTTAAGCAAAGAAAGCAATCATAAAACTATACTGAAAAACATGGGTATTAGGACCTTAAACAAAAGCACATTACCCTCCCTCGTTTAATAGCAAGCACAATGAAAAAAATCTGCATGGTATATAAACCTGTACTTAAAGGCTAAATACAAGTTCTAGCACACATGATGGCATTTTCTGATCTTGAAAAACACAATGGTTTCCTAAGAATGACACAATATCAACATAGATAAAGGAAAAGATGTTAATGTAGGCCAGCAGAATTTATAACTTCCCTTCAGGAGGCTTTTCTGAAAATAAAAATTTAAGTTGTATATTGGGGTGAGATATTTACAATTCTTATGATTAACAAACAATACAAATCCAGAACATATAAATTACTCTCATAACAGTAAAAGACTAACAATCCAATTTAAAATATGCCAGCTTCTAAGCAATCATTTCGATGAGAATATGTGTAAGTGGCAAAAAACACATAAAATAGGTTTACCAACATTATTTATCAAGGGAATGTAAATAAAACCCACAGTATTTTAATGCTTCAAACAAATAAAATATCTGATATTAAGCAGACCGAGAACTTCAAATGGTGGCCCCAAAGAGTGACAAGCAGAATGTTCACACATTATTGGAGAGAGGATGACAGAGCCTAGAAGGTATTAAAGAACTGGCCATGCATTTCATATAAGGTAAAAGAAAACTAGCCTTTAAAAGCTGCTACTCCACATAAAGAAACACAGTCTAAGCCCAGCATGCTGATGTAAAACTGTACGCTCACTACCTAAGAGGCCAAGGCAGAAAATCTTAACTTCCAGGCCAGCTTGGGATCCATAAGAATTCCAGGACCTGAAGCTACATTGATGCCCATCCAGGCAAGAGAAAGGGGAAGTGAACATCCATAACAACTTACTCATATAATAAAATACTATTGAAGACTTATCACACGTCCACCCAGAAGACACACTTTGTGCAATGGGATTGATAATCAACACTAAAGGGAATGAGCTACTGAAGGATGCAACAGCACAGGCAACTGCCAAAGGCATCGTGAACTTCCAAGAAAGATGACTGAGTACTAAGTTAAAATATCTCCAGGAAATTGAGGCGAAACATCAGAACCATACTTAGAGGATATGAAAATCTTGGGAAGAAGACTTGAGGACAGAATCTCGGCTGATAAAAATATTATCTGTGTTGCCAAGGGTATTCCTCACACAGGTTAAATAATTAAAGCATCTCATCCTCATCAAGTGTGTGTTTTAAAGGTCCATTTCTGTTTACAACTTTCACCTTATTTTTTTAAGTAAGGTAATCACACACACTGAAGCAGATAAGAAAGTGGCTCTTGCTAATATCTTCACAAGATAAGTAATGCTTACAAACCTCCAAAGAATTTATCAGAAAATTTGCAGAACCAAGGAACTGCATTATCACAAGGACACAAAGGCCAATGGATAGTGACAAAATTTCCCAGAGTTAGAAAGCAGCCAGGTAGCAGATATGGAATTTAATTTTTGACTTGGCTTGTCAAGTTCTTTTCACTACAATAGTAACTTCTGAAAGATTTTTCCACATTCCAAAGTAAGAAATAAATTTTACTTAATAACCTAGTAATTTCACAAGCAAATTTTACACACAGTTATAATAATGCTTCACAAAGTGCTGTTTAATCCAAAACATATAGTTTAAGTGGCACAGAAGCACCTCCTTTTTCTTATGTCCTCAAAGTCTTTGTTTTATCCTGAACGTATTGGCTCTGCATTGCTTGCTATCTGGAAAGAAAATGTGCCTGTGTGTTCGTGGGTGCGTATCTACAAAGGTGTATCTGTGTCTTTTCATTCAGTCACGGTACACTCAAAGAAGCGTTGAAATTTACAGGGTAGCAAATTTGGATCTCTCATCTCCCATCTCTGTAGATCAGTATCTCACTGCCCATAATGAAAGCAGAGCATTCTTCAGCGGCTTGTGGAATCACAGATGTAAAGGAGAAAGAGCATCTGGATGGTATCAGTGAGCCTCCAGGTCACACGTTCCAACAATTCAGCACGAACCAGTAATGAAAAGGCAGGTATAAACAAAGGATCTGGAAGAAGGGAAGCCTTCAAACACCAAGGACATGCCTTAGAAAAGATCCAAGGATAGATGGCATGATCTTATATATGATATATTTGTTTTTAAGTGGGTTCCCTGCCACACGGATAGACTGTTAGACTGGCAAGGAAGAAGAAGTTGAGCATGGAAGGACGAGGAATAGGACAAGTGCTATTTACAGTTATCAAAATAACAACAACAACAACAATATAGCTCTACCATCATTTTCTTGGTTTATAACAACCCCCACTTTACACATGAGGACAAAGAAGCAGATTAAGCTTAAAAATATCCACTCAAAATCAAGGCTTCAAAATTACAGGAACAGAAAATAGACTTTAAGGGTATAATTACAAGATTGGTGATTTAACCTACACTCCAATGTCTCCATCTTTCTACTTCTCTCATCTTTGTTCAAGCACACAAATTACGATTTGCGTAGGTTGAAATGATAAATACTATCCATTTTAGACATTTCAATACGCTGTCTTGCCAAGTCAATGTTCACTTTCTCAGGACCTGGGCTACTATTTGTTCATCAAGTGCAAATGGATTTTTCTCCACATTTCTGTTTTCCTTTCCTTCCTTTTCTGTCTATAAATCCATTAGACTCTATTTGTGACAGTTCCCTTTCTTTCTAGGTTTCTTTTGGCTTTTGTTGCTGCTAATGGTGATGATAGACTTTAGGACAAAGTATAAACATGCAACCTAGGCTGACCTTAAACTCACAATCCTCCTGCCTTCACTTCCTCAGTGCTGTGGTTACCAGTGTATGCTTGCAAGCTCAGTTATTCCATTAGAACACACAGAAATTTCTCCATACCCGCTTCCTGACTTCGGCACCTGAATTTGTATTAAACTCTCTACTAGTCCTTCATTCAGGGCATAGTCTCCTGACCTTGACTATCTGTTTGAGTAATAGTTTCGCAGCCGAAAGTGCCTTTGACCCTATTAGCAAGAGGGACTTCCAACAGCAACCGTTATTTCTTTTATTTATCATCTTCTCTATCAGAACCAAGTTTTTACACTGTGCTTATAAACTTTTAACAAACCTTTCCTCCTTTCGCTCTCTGCACTGTATGATTTGAACTCAGTTCTCCAGAGCTTCTTAACCGGTTTACTATTTTAGCGACTTCAGGTCCTACCCACATCTAAGACATACGCAGGCCATTTTCCAAGAGTGGAGCCATATTGTGTGTCAATGAGATAATCATCTATTTAGTACTGCTTAAATCCTCTTAAATGACTTTGATTTCAGCAGGAAATCCAAACTCTTAACTATCACTTAGAATGAACACATGTGTTCACTAAACGCTATTTCAACTTAACACAACTTAAAGGGTTCTCCTTCACCAGGTCTTGAATTCCAGGAGACGAAACAAACTCTAATCTAGGTCTTTCTATATGAAGAAGATCCTTTGTCTAGTTTTACACTTAAGTAAAATTTTCTGTTTATAAAGTTTACATGCTTTATCACAGTAAGTATATTCTATGCCCATTGCTTTCATTTTATAGGACATTAATACACCGCTGTGTGCAAATCTAATTTCTTAAGGAAAGTTTTTTTTTTTCATTCAGGTCTTTATTAGAGAGAAAGCAATTTTAAATGAAACAGGAAACTCTACAGTAGCAAACATTTTTAAGACTTAACAGTTTATCAGAGTAGTATTTTTATATTCAGTGAAACAAGGATATATATATCTTTTCTTTTTAAACATTTCAAGGTTTAGTAACACCTTTTGACTTTTTTCCTAACTTCTATCAATTACTTGCCTCTGGTCCTACCAATAAATGAAGAGCACAGGTGACTGGTGACTGCTAAAAGAAGAGGAATCATTTTCCTTCAGGGCTGAGTTCCTGCAAAGACTGGCCAATACCAAAGAGTCAGCCCAGACACATAAATATATCGTCAATGATAAATGAAGTAAATATACTGAGTATCTGGGCATGCATGTGTGCATATACACATGTACACATATGAGTGTATATATGTGTAACAATAATAATTTTATAAGAGGTAATGAATTTAGTTGGGGGCGATTTTGGAGAAGATGGAGGCATTAGGTAATGGACAGAGTGGTATAAATGCTCAAGTATGACATTCCCCCCAAAAAAGTACATTGATGCTAACATATAATGTGTCTCTCTTTACATTTTCTCATAAAATGGGGGCAATATTCGTTACTTTTCATAATATATTCCAAATGCTTGCATAAGAAGATGTTAAATGAATTTCTCATTACTTACTCCATTATATTCATTAAGTAATTTCTCTCACTGCTTTTGCCCCTGGGGCTGCCTCTTCTGAGCTCCTCTCAAGACCTAACATTATCCAGCATGCAACCACAAATCTGCTAAAATGCACTCTGGGGAAAACATATGGATTCTGGTTTTTATAAATAGAGTAAAACTAATCACTAACATTTGAAAGGAAATGGACATTGATTACATTGATAACAGGGCGGTAGTAATGTCAACCAATATGTTTCCAACATATTAAATCCCATGAGCTCAGAACCTATAGAAAAAATTTATATCAAGACATCTGTTTCTGACCAAATATACAATCTGCTTGACTTCAGACATTGAACAAAACCCTCACTGCTGAAGAGACAAGAAAGAAGCTACAGTTGCTCTTGGTTGGGAGAAGAATTCAACAAATATAAGCAGTCCTTCTTTAAAAGAAATTAGCAAATCACACAATTTCTCCAATAACTTTCTTGATCATTAAAAAAGCAAAGAACGATTTTTGATGGGACCTTGATGGGGATTGCATTGAATCTATAAATTGCCTTTGGTAGAATTGCAATTTTTACTATGTTGATCCTCCCAATCCAAGAGCAGGGGAGGTCCTTCCATTTTCTGGTATCCTCTTCAATTTCTTTCTTCAATGCCTTAAAGTTCTTGTCAAATAGATCTTTCACTTCCTTGGTTAGAGTTACCCCAAGATATTTTATGCTGTTTGTGGCTATCATGAAAGATGAAGCTTCTCTGATTTCCCTCTCTGCTTCCATATCCTTTGTTTATAAGAGGGCAATTGATTTTTTGGCGTTGATCTTGTATCCTGCCACATTACTAAAGCTGTTTATCAGCTGTAAAAGTTCTTTGGTAGAGTTTTGGGGGTCGCTTATGTACACTATCATATCATCTGCAAATAACGAAAGTTTAACTTCTTCCTTTCCAATTCGAATCCCCTTGATCCCATTATGTTGTCTTATTGCTATTGCTAGAACTTCAAGCACTATATTGAAGAGGTATGGTGAGAGTGGACAGCCTTGTCATGTTCCTGAGTTTAGTGGGATGGCTTTGAGTTTCTCTCCGTTT